>NW_026516799.1:0-106389 GCF_025766255.1 Zychaea mexicana
ATACATCTTTGCTTGTATGTTTCCAAAAGAGCCACCATCGTCATAATTAAAAATTAGTGCTAGATACCGTCTTTCTTTTAATGGTGCTGTGTATTAAAAAAAGTATCGGCTGGCATAGAGCATATTCAAACAAGTTCGCCTGTACGTGCAATGGCGTTTGCTAATGTCAGAATACAACGGCTTTGACAGCAATTGAAATGACCATTGATGAACTGTGTAAAAGTTGTGTTGTGTATTCGTTCGTCAAAGTTTTTTAAACATGTTTGAGTGCTGTGGATACGATTGCCGCCTAGCCAGAATCCAGGGTCATCAGTCGTCATTTGAAATTAATTTGGGTTCGTTTGGGTCATCGCTGCTAAATTGTCCGTTCGTTACGGACTATTCGACCAATTAAATGTAGCAGATGGTATGGGAGCACTATTTATCCAGCCGCCAATCATTGCAGTTGCTCATTGGTCAGATTCCGGGGTCAATCCGGGGTCATTCATCGCCACTTGAATACAAACTTAGGGGTCATCGTTATTATAACGTCTTTAAAGTCAAATTACAGCAGCAAAGCTTATAGAACGTAGTATACTACTAGCAACTTCCATTAACCAGATTTTCACATACGAACATGCATCGGAACCGCAGACGGCACATTTACCAACAAGTTTCAAGTTTAAAACATCTCGAGCTGTTTTTGTATTTCACACGGCAACAGAATCTCATTCCACAAAATACCAATTTATTACAGCATGCTAATATTATACACTCAAAAAATGTTATTGCTTCCTTACCTGCGTATCGCCGTTGCTTTCCACAGAGCCCTCGAAAAATATAGCTTTACTGTCATTATATCCATGGTATCCTTCTCATCCTTACCTATGTGATAATGGGATATCGCCAGGCCTGGATCCTTGTAGTAATCCTCATTTGCTTCAGGCCGCTCTTGATCTATAATAATCCACACGCTCTTTTCACCGCAGTTGCTCGTCGATAAGACGTGGTAGAAACACCAGATCAGCATCGTCACGTCCGTCAGCGCGTCCTTATTGTACTATGCTAAACGGTTCGTTATTTGGAGTACTGGATGGTGAGATATGGCCGTGCGGGAATCGCTCCTTTTTGGCTGACTTTGCTGTATATGTATATGATCCGCAATAAAAGTGCACGCGTAGCGTTCCTGGCTGTTGCTCGTCGACATGGTATGGTAGAGACACCAGACCACCGGCGGCACGTTCGTCTGCTCGTCCTGATTCTGGCACACTAAGCGGTTCGTTATTTGGAGTACTTGATGGTGAGATATCGTCGTGCGTGAATCGCTCTTTTTTTTTGGCTGACTTTGGTGTGTATATATATGATACACTATAAGTGTACGTGTAGCGTTCCTGGCTGTTGCTCGTCGACATGGTATGGTAGCGACACCAGACCACCAGCGTCACGTTCGTCTGCTCGTCCTTATTCTGGCACACTAAGCGGTTCGTTATTTGGAGTACTGGATGGCGAGATATCGTCGTGCGGTGATCGCTCCTTTTTTAGCTGACTTTGGTGTGTATATATATGATACACTATAAGTGTACGTGTAGCGTTTCTGGCTGTTGCTCGTCGACATGACATGGTAGAGACACCAGACCACCAGCGTCACGTTCGTCCGTGCGTCCTTATTTTGCCATGCTAAGCGGTTCGTTATTTGGAGTACTGGATGGTGAGATATCGTCGTGCGGGAATCGCTCTTTTTTTTGGCTGACTTTGGTGTATATGTATATGATCCACTATAAAATGCACGTGTAGCGTTCCTGGCTGTTGCTCGTCGACATGGTATGGTAGAGACACCAGACCACCAGCGTCACGTTCGTCTGCTCGTCCTTATTCTGGCACACTAAACGGTTCGTTATTTGGAGTACTGGATGGTGAGATACAGCCGTGCGGGAATAGCTGGTGCTTTTGTCTGCCAATTTGCCTGATTAAAAAAAAAAGAAATAAACACGCACCGCCGTGGCTGATGTTACTTGAACAAAAGCTAATGCAACATAATCGACGTTGTCATTTCGTTACTCGCGTCCTCGTTTAACGTAAGAAAAAAAGTGATCTGTGCTGTAAAGACTTGTGCAAGTTTTACTACCTTGATGTTGTAGTCATGCTGTGATGCAGGCAAGTCAACGCCTTTGTAATTAAGTTTGACCGTTATAATTATCGGGTGCCGTAGCTTCCGTTGGTTGTAAGGCTTGTTGCTGTGGTGCTGCTGTTGCTGCTGGAGTAGGTTGCCGCCCTCGTCAAATGGCTAAGTTTCACAATTACTAGTAGTAAAAGAGATTAGATCATTCGCCATCACAATGCCACTTTTCTTTTAACAACTTGACATCTCAGAACTAAATACCTTGTTTTTGCAAGCGCACTTGCTTCAATATGTTTTGAATAAAGACGGCAGTAAACGAGTGTGTTATGGAGCAAAAATAAAATAAAGTGGAGCTGGCTCTTCTGCTATTTTGCTGTCTTGCTCATCATGTTCTGGTAATTTGATTGGCCAAAACCCGGGGTCAGGCCGGGGTCGTCCGTCGCCACATGAACTGAAATCTCGGGGTCATCGGGGTCACTCGTTATTATTGAGCCTTCAAAGGCAATTTGCAGCAGCAACGCTGTATATACCGGGGGTATGCTCCAGGAACTTTCACAGATTGGAATATAATATACAAACATGCATCATAACCGCAGATGCCACATCCATTAATGAATTTTTCAGCTTAAAGAGTATAGAGCACCTTTTGCACACTGCACGACAACAGAATCTCATTTTATAAAATACCAATTTATTAAAGCATGCTAATACTATGCACTCTCTATTACTTCCTTACCTGCACATAAGCGTCACCACCACAGAGCTATCAGAAAAAACCAGCTTTGCTACGATTATCTCCATTATATGCTTCCCATCCGCATCTATAAAACAACGGGATATTGCTATGTCTGGATCCTTGTCGTACTAATGACTTGCTTGAAGCACCTTTTACATATAATCCGCACGTTCTTTTCACCGCAGTTGCTCGTCGACATAGTATGATAGAGACACCAGAATCAATATCGCCACGTTCGTCTGCTCGTCCTTATTCTACTGCAGTGAACGGTTCGTTTCTTTGGAGTACTCGATGGTGAGATATCGTCGTGCGGGTATCGCTCCTTATTTTTAGCTGACTTTGGTGTATATATATAGGATACACTATGAGTGTACGTGTAGCGTTTCTGGCTGTTGCTCGTCGACATGACATGGCAGAGACACCAAACCACCAGCGTCACGTTCGTCTGCTCGTCCTTATTCTGGCACACTAAGCGGTTCGTTATTTGGAGTACTGGATGGCGAGATATCGTCGTGCGGTGATCGCTCCTTTTTTAGCTGACTTTGGTGTGTATATATGTGATCCGCAATAAAAGGTGCACGTGTAGCGTCCCTGGCTGTTGCTCGTCGACATGATATGGTAGAGACGCCAGACCACCAGCGTCACGTCCGTCTGCGCGTCCTGATTCTGGCACACTAAGCGGTTCGTTATTTGGAGTACTGGATGGTGAGATATGGCCGTGCCGAAATCGCTCCTTTTTTTGGCTGACTTTGGTGTATATATATAGGATACACTATAAGTGTACGTGTAGCGTTTCTGGCTGTTGCTCGTCGACATGGTATGGTAGAGACACCAAACCACAAGCGGCACGTTCGTCAGCTCGTCCTGATTCTGGCACACTAAGCGGTTCGTTATTTGGAGTACTGGATGGCGAGATATCGTCATGCGGTGATCGCTCCTTTTTTAGCTGACTTTGGTGTGTATATATATGATCCGCAATAAAAGGTGCACGTGTAGCGTTTCTGGCTGTTGCTCGTCGACATGACATGGCAGAGACACCAGACCACCAGCGTCACGTTCGTCAGCTCGTCCTTATTCTGGCACACTAAGCGGTTCGTTATTTGGAGTACTGGATGGCGAGATATCGTCGTGCGGTGATCGCTCCTTTTTTAGCTGACTTTGGTGTGTATATATATGATCCGCAATAAAAGGTGCACGTGTAGCGTTTCTGGCTATTGCTCGTCGACATGACATGGCAGAGACACCAAACCACAAGCGGCACGTTCGTCAGCTCGTCCTGATTCTGGCACACTAAGCGGTTCGTTATTTGGAGTACTGGATAGTGAGATATCGTCGTGCGGGAATTGCTGCCTTTTTGTTTTGCCAGTTTACCTGATAAATAAAAAGAATAGACACGTACCGCCATGGCTGATGCTACTTGAACAAAAGCTAATGCAACATACTTGACGTTGTCATTTCATTATACGCGCCCTCGTTTAACGTAAAGAAAAAAGTGGCGTGTGTTGTATAGACTCGTGCAAGTTTTGCTGCTTTGATGTTGTAGTGGTGCCGCAGTGCATGCAAGTCATTTGCGATTGTAATTAACTTTGACCGTTATTATTATGGCGTGCCGTAGCTTCCGTTTGTTGTAACAGTTGTTGCTGTAGTGCTGCTATTGCTACTGGAGTACGTTGCTGTCCTCGTCAAATGGCTAAAAGTTTCAGCAATTGCTACTAGTAAAAGAGAGTAAACCATTCGCCATCCCAATGCCACTGCTCCTCTAGCAATTAACATCCCAGAAACTAAATACCTTTTTTTGCAACCGCTCTTGCTTTAATATGTATAGTATAAAAAGCGGTAGTAAACGAGTGTGTTGAAGAGTAAAAAAAAAAATAAGTAATAAAAGAAGTGGAGCTAGCTCTCCTGCTATTTTGCTGTCTTCCTCACCACTTTCTCTTAATTTGATTGGCTAAATCCCGGGGTCAGGCCGGGGTCATCCGTCGCCACTTGAATTGAAATGTCGGGGTCATCGGGGTCACTCATTTTCGCTGTGGCGACTTCGTCGCCACACCGAAAATGATTCTAGGTTATTGATCGTAGATAAAAAAAGCGAATGATATGGAAACGATGTCGCCATCTCGTTCCACTTTTGTATCCAAGTATGTTGAAAAACCGGTCTATACAGGCTAGTGCACGCTATGTCGCCTTTGTACTGTAGTTTTTCTGATCGCGCTTAAATCGTCAAGTTAATTCACTCTGACCGTTCTCTTTTATCTCTCAAAGCAAGTGATGGACAATGTTGTGTGTTCATTGAGTGGCGTTTTTTGTGTATAATGTTGCTGTTCTTGGCGATTGGCATTGGCTTTTGCGACTAGTTGACAAAAGAATCTTTCACTGTCATCGCCACGCCAAAAATGATTCTAGGGACTGTGTTGATGGAAGCAAATTTTCTCTTTTTTAAAATAAACCAAACCAAGCACAGAACAATATTGTATAAAGAGCGTACACACCTTCTCGCAAACTCACGCACTTTTCTACTGCCCCCACTGGAATCGTCAGCTTGATTGTTTCTGGATGACGCTTCTACAACAAATTTTTTGGAACTGACCGCCTTGCAGCAACTACAACATATCCATATCAAAACGACCAAGCTTACGCAACACTCGTGTTCACAGCACGCGAATTTATACAGAAACGATTGCAGACGACCATTTAGCAAACGCTGTGTACAACCCGTTGCATCCGTCGTCATAAATTGCTTGAATCAGCAAACACGGAGAAACTGCACCACAGATGCGTGCATTTCCGGCGACAATCTGAACGATAAATGTAGCTCACTTTTTTTTTTCGCAAACGACTTTGACTACGCTCACAGAATATGTCCAGCCCGGTCGGAAAGCAAGAGACATTGTTGTGATGCAGCAGTGACGCCATCTTTCTTTGATTCATCGGTACACCAGCAAACGAGCTCATAGCATGCTTGTTTATTCTCCACCAAGCACAGCCAAAAGCAATTACAATTGCTGCACGTCCACATCAACGCCACATTAGCAACAAGTCGGGTTTCTCAACAACCACTGCTATTTTTGCCACGAACTTTCTTTGATGGTCGGTTATCATTTAGAAGGTAAGCAATTTATTTATGATCGCTATTGATATCAGTACATAATAAAAGTTTTGCAACGGACAACAACTACAAGTCTTGTGTATGCTGTGGATTTGACGTACGTGGGGGAACAGGCGTTGGGATTTACTGCAAGAAAGAGAAGGCTTAATGGATGACAAAAGGCTGTTATTTTATTTGCCTTGCAGTGCCTGGTAACCGATTGCCCATGTGCATGTGAGAAAAGAAAAGTATTTTAATCAGTAGGCCGTACACAGTACAATAGACTTTTTTTTTTAATAAAGAAGGGCGTATTCGTTTTGCGAAAGACTAGGAATGCGGTCTTGATACAGCCATTCTCGTATATACTGTAGTATGCCTTATTCAAGCTCTGACAACAGCTTGATATTTTCCTTTCAACAACCTTGACGATTACGACGATGCGATAGATTCGACATTGTGCACTTGCTTTGTGACAACCAAACCGACGATTCAACGCACACCTTATACTTGCAAATAATGCCGTGATATACAACACAGCTACAACTACCTACACGTGAGCACACACTTTTCTGTAGTTTTGTGACGAGAATCAGACGACGGCATTGAGGTTTGTGGATGAGTCATTTCACAAGCAGTAAATCGTACACTCTGAGGGAACAACAACCGTGCGTAGATATCAATCTCTTTTTACACCTCACAAATACCGTTCAGTATGATTACATACGCGTCCACTGTGTCTCTCAAAGCACTTTCTTTTGCGCAACCCCAAAGACAGTTTAGGTAAAGTCTAGCTTCCAAACCGTTGATCTTTATTTAAAAAAGCAAAGTATAGCAACGTTTCTACTATGGCCACCGCATCCATCCGTCACAGCCATGTATCCACGTATATGCCGCACAGAACCAACACAGATACGAACCATCTCCATCAACAGCCATCCTTGCATAATACCTCGTAAATATATATATGATGCTATCTCCTCCTGTCATAAACGGCACAAGCTCAAGCAAAAAGAGTATCTTCTCCAAAACCAGAAGCATCTTCACACGGATAGACAATCAACGGACGACCTTGTACTCGTGCTACAAAACAATCATATTAAGACCATCAAACACAGTCAACCTACCACTAGTGCCAAACAGCATGACGCCGGTCAGTAGAGTCGCAAGCATATACAAGTGCTTATGCTATTGAAAGTTCGATCGTGGTTTTTTTTTAGAAACAATTCACAAGCTGCATCACTATAAAAAAGTAATAACTTACATTTTTGCGAGCACAACAACAGCAGGAATCAAGAACGAAGAGCGGCAGCACTGAGGCAAAACAATATGTGCTGTTTAGTGACGTACAATAGGCACCTCGATGCTGAGACGTGTAGGAATTATCAAGTATCCGATAAGAGCCAAGCAAGAGAGATGCCGGACAGAGTCAACAGTAACAATACAGGAATAAAGAGTTTGGTCCAAGGATCGTCCATTGCCGTCAAGCGAATGCCACGTAGAAGAGCACAGCAAAATGAGAGATGCGTTTCAATCGAGGGGCGTCCAGTGAAGTTGAAAGAAAAAGTGCGAGATGGGTAATATTCGAGTGCTGTTCGAGTGGTGAGATGTGAAAAAAAAAATATAGGACGAGTGTCGTTCGAGTGCTGTTCAAAAGAAACGTGAGATGCGGCAAAGCTGGATTCTGATGGAGCGTGTGCAAGATGGCATGGAGCAGTTCGAGTGTTGGAATGGCGGCGAGCAGAACATAATAAAAAACAAGTAGAGAAAAAAGAAGTGAAGGAGCGAAAGAGATGCAGAAGCTACCTTTCGTTTAGAAAAAAATTTTTTTTTGGGGAGTGCTGTACCTTCGGAAAAAAGGGGGTGTGCTTATTGGCTGCAGATGATATCCCCTTTTCGCCTTGCCTTGTCGTTTTCGCACGCACCTTCTGCCTTTACCTTGCCATCGCTCGTTTTTTCGTCTGTGCTTGTCATTAACACTTCTTTAATAGTCCCTTTTTAGAAATTTTGGTATCCAAAGCGCTTTGGTCACTGTTAATTCACTTTTCCTTGCTAAAAGGTGTCCATCAGACACTGCTTAGAAAGTTTGAGTCGCGACTCAAATAATTACTAGAGCGGCAAGAACCATCATTGGTTATCAGGTCCACTCGGGATCATGACCTTTACTATTACTTATCAAATACACGTACACATACATACAGCATCCAAGAAGTATATAAAATAGCCAACAAATAAAACAATTCAAAATAAGAGGTGGTGGAGAAGAAGAAGAGAGTCCCATATACATCCAAGCTCATCAATTGGAAACTCTAAACCCGGAACCTTAGTAAACCCGGACCAGGACTTGCGCGTTCGACTAAACCTGCTCGCTCACTGGCGTTCGCTGCCAGGCCCCTAAACCCGTTGCGCTTAATACCCTTCTTTTCAACCTATTGAGTGCCTTAATGCCCCACGATGTCCTATGTTCTTGGGTAACATAGCTGCCGGACATCTGGCCAATGCAGCAGTAAGATCTGTTGGATCGCTTGAACAAAGCGGTTGCAACTGTGTGTGTAAGCAAGAAGCCTGTATAAAATGCTGCTGTTCCTGATTTTTTTTCACAAGCATCTGAACTCCACAACTACAAGCTCTAACGACGACGTATTCGATACAACTTGTTGCTGATGTTCTCTTTTCAATGATTTCACTCTCAACTGGGGAAATGCAGTGTCTTACTCAGGAAATACACAGACCGGTCATTTTTATTCTATAGTATCTCCTTCATCATTATAGCAACACCAGATATTTCACTCATCAACTTCCACTCATTGGATTTTCATATACTAACATGCAACAGAACCGCAGATACCACATTTACTAATGTATTTTCAAGCTTGAAGCATATGGAGCTGTTTTTGCATATCAAACGACAACAGAATCTCAATTCATGAAATACCAGTTTATTAAAGCATGTTAATACTATATAGTCAAAAATGGTATTGTTTCCTTACCTGAAGATAACCACCACTTCCACACCGCAATAAAAAAAGGAACCAGCTTTGCTATCTTTATATCCTTGGTATCCTTCTCTTCCTCACCTGTGTAATAATGAGATACCGCCATGCCCGGATCCTTGTACTAGTACTCATTTGCTTGAAGCCGCTCTTGCTCTAAAAATAATCCGCACACTCCTTTCACCTCTGTTGCTCGTTGACATGACGTGCTAGAAACACCAAACTGCCATCGTCGCCTTTGTCCGCACGTCCTTATCCAGCCGCTGTAAACCAATGGTTAAATATATTATTCGATGGTGAGATATCGTCGTGTGTGAATAGCAACTTTTTAGCTGAATTTGGCGTATATAGATGATCCACTATATAATATCCGTGTACCATTGCTGCTCGTGCTCGTGGATAAGAGTTGCTAGAGACACCGGACCCGTATCGTCGCGTTTGTCAGCCCGTCCTTATTTTTTTTCTGTCACAGTAAACGGAACGTTAATTGGAGTACTCAATGGTGATATATAGCCGTGTGCGAATAGCTGCTTTTTTTTGCCAGTTTGCCTAATTAAAAAGAATAGACACTTACGGTCAAAAGAAGAAAACCGGCCTTAACTTCGCGGACTGCTGCAAGTTTTACTGTGCTTGTGTTGTTGTCACGCTGAGATACTCGCAGGTCATTCAACTGGCAATTTCATTATTCCAATTAGTTGTAATGGCAGAGATGTTGCGTCCGTTTGTTGTAAAGTTTGTTGCTAGAGTGCTGCTGTTGCTGCTGATGTATGTTGCTGCTCTCGTCAATAACAATGCTGCGGCAGTTGTTACTACAAAGGAAAACACAATAAAAAAGTGGTCGAGTCCATCCACAGTAGGAACAAAGAATCCACTGAGACAAAGACTATGTGCTCTTTAGTATCATATACGTAAAATACAATAGCCATTCCAGTGCTGAATTTTGTAGAAAATGTTCAAGTACCTGATGAGGGCCAAGCAAAGAAGAAAACGACGCCGGACAGAGTTGACGTTATCAACACAGAAATAAAGAGCTTGATCCTGGGATCATAACATCATAGCAAAATGAAGGACAGAGACCAGGCCATTGTCAGAGATGCAATTCATTTGAGGGCCATTCAGAGGTGTTGAAAAAAAAGTGCGAGATGCGTAATATTCGAGTGTTGAGAATAAAGAAAGCGTATACGACGAGTGTCGTTCGAGTGCTGTTCAAAAGAAACGTGAGATGCAGCAAAGCTGGATTCTGATGGAGCATGTGCAAGATGGCATGGAGCAGTTCCAGTGTTGGAATGGCGGCGAGCAGAACGTAATAAAAAACAAGTAGAGCAAAAAGAAGTAATAAAAAGTGAAAGAGCGAAAGAGATGCAGAAGAGACCTTTCGTTTAGAAAAAAATTTTTTTTTGGGGAGTGCTGTACCTTCGGAAAAAAGGGGGTGTGCTTATTGGCTGCAGATGATATCCCCTTTTCGCCTTGCCTTGTCGTTTTCGCACGCACCTTCTGCCTTTACCTTGCCATCGCTCGTTTTTTCGTCTGTGCTTGTCATTAACACTTCTTTAATAGTCCCTTTTTAGAAATTTTGGTATCCAAAGCGCTTTGGTCACTGTTAATTCACTTTTCCTTGCTAAAAGGTGTCCATCAGACACTGCTTAGAAAGTTTGAGTCGCGACTCAAATAATTACTAGAGCGGCAAGAACCATCATTGGTTATCAGGTCCACTCGGGATCATGACCTTTACTATTACTTATCAAATACACGTACACATACATACAGCATCCAAGAAGTATATAAAATAGCCAACAAATAAAACAATTCAAAATAAGAGGTGGTGGAGAAGAAGAAGAGAGTCCCATATACATCCAAGCTCATCAATTGGAAACTCTAAATCCGGAACCTTAGTAAACCCGGACCAGGACTTGCGCGTTCGACTAAACCTGCTCGCTCACTGGCGTTCGCTGCCAGGCCCCTAAACCCGTTGCGCTTAATACCCTTCTTTTCAGCCTATTGAGTGTCTTAATGCCCCACAATGTCCTATGTTCATGGGTAACATAGCTGCTGGCCATCTGGCCAATGCAGTAAGATTAGGCGGATCGCGTGAACAACAGCATTTGCATCTGTGTCCGTGTAAGCATGGAACCTGCATACCTGCGGAAATGCTTCTGTTCCTTGTTTTCACAAAATTCAGCTCCACAATAACAAGCTTCAACGACGACGTATTGATGCTGATGTTCTCTTTTTAGTTTGCAGGTTTAATTCTTCAACTGGGCAATCCAGTGTCTCTTACACAAAAAATCCACAGACCGGTCTTTTTATTTCCATAGCGTTTCCTTCATCACTATAGCACTATAGCGTCAGCAGAAATTGTAAAGATCACATACCGATTATTTTTTGTCTAAGCTTGAATAGTCTGCTGGATCTAAGCCTGGATCTGTGCAAAGATGATATGAGCAGGACGATGGATTGCCTATTTTTTTTTGGTCGTGAGACATAGATTCCAAAGTGATCGGTGCTGTTGCTGTTCGGTGTGATGGGATCTTTGTTTGTATGTTTATACAAGTTGCACCAACAATATAATCAAAAAATTAGTACTGGATACCGTCTTTGTTTGAATTGCTGTGTACCTCTCCTTTTCTTTACAAGAAAAAACACCGGCTGGCATAGAACATATTCATACGAGTTCGTATGTACGTGCAATGGCGTTGTTAATATCAGAAAACGCCGGTTTTGACCAGCAATTGGAATGACCACTGAGGAGTTGTGTAAAACGTGTGTTGTATATTCGTGCGTCAAAGTTTTATATGTGTTCGAGTGCTGTGGGTACCACTGCCGCCTTAGTTTTCTCATTTTGATATGATAAACACGCGTGGCCAACACTCTGTATATATTACATCGTTGCAGGCGTGAAGATCTGCTAATCGTCATCCAGAGAAATTGTTGTATGCAAACATTCGTGAGAAGCACATGGTGTCAGTGATATCAGTAAAAGTGTATGCTGAGTTGTCAGAGATGCTTGTACGATCGATGGCTGGGAGCGTTCGTGATATTCATGATTTTTAGAGCTGTGCTGTTCTTTTTCAGCAGCACAGTCACTCAAAGACAGCATGATCATGGTTCACCGTCATATTCATATGTATACGCTGATAATCAAGCCAAGTTATAAAAAAGAGATCCTTCTGTTTTTATTTCTTTTACTGGTGCCCTCACACAATCCGTCGTATCAGCAATCCGACAAAAGAACTGCTGTTCACAGCACATCTTCTAACCCGCTCAAAACATTATGCTTTCTTTTCAAAATTGATCGTCTTTATTCAAAATTCTATTCTTCTAGTCCAACACTGTTGCCTTCAGCACACCAAGACCGGCACTCGAATTATATACCCCCATCACTCATCTACCATCAGCATGCCCATCACAATTAACTAAGCACAACACATCCTGCCCAGCAATCACTCTTGACCACTTACCTGGATCCTCACACATAACAATGATACAAAAACGTAGTATCTACATTACAAACCACCGCCGCAAGTTAGAATATGGCTCAAGCTGATCCAGCAATACACATACACCAAAAAGTAAAGTACCTTATCACACCAACAGCATATTGATATGGCTACACGATCAACGGTCTTGCACCTGTTCCATAAACAAACAAAATAATCGCCCATCCAAATTCCTCTGCCACCGTCACCAATACCCACAATGGCCGCCGTCAATGATCGCGCGTGTACATGCACTTGTTCATCCTATCAATCATTCGTACTATTTAATAAAACAATCCACAAGTGCTAACCAGCTAATATAAAGGAAGATCTTGAATTAGAAAAACTTACCATGTGGATCATAACTTCGGCAAACGCATGTGTCCGAACAAAAGCAAAGTTCATCCATGGAGAGCCACAGCAACAACACAGTCTCAGCCTTGATCTTGATAAATCCAAAACGGCGATGAAGGCATACAGCTTAAGCATACACAGGAACGCTATGAGAACAGGTCGTCCGTTTGAAGCGGCAGAGCAGCATCCATGCGTAGCATCTTTGGTAAGCACAAGAAAACCAAAACCAAGTCCATCAAGCAAAGGAGCCTTGGAAACAAGCACGCCAAGAAGAGCCACAATACGTCAAGCAGAGTTCAAGACACCCACGGAAAAGAGTTCGTCTGCACAATGAGTAGAATATCCAACACGTCCCCGATCTTCGGTGGCAAGAGAATTGCGAGATGGAGCAAGTCAACGTATACGACAGCCAAAAAAACCAGAGTACGGATTGCAGGTAACAGAGCAACATGGGCGCCGGCATTGCTGGATTCTATTATACAAGAGCAGAATAACGTCACCATAGATGGCAGCCAGCACGATTGACGATAGTGACAGGAGAAAAAAACGTTCTGTTGAAGGCAAGGACAGAGCAGCCATAGCAAGTAAAGATGACAAAGACGCGTAATGTTCGAGTGGCGTAAAGTGAGATGCAGCAAGCGTGACCAGATGGCATGAAGGTCGTTGAAAGATGAAGCAATGTTGAGTAATAGTGAGTAGCAAAAGAACTTTGGTAAAAAAAAAAGGCAAAGTAAAAAGTAAAGCAGGAAGAAGAGGGAAGAAAAGAAAAAAAAAGAAAGCGAAACAGCAGCGTACCCCTTGCTTCAGGTATATATACCGTTCTGGGGCCCCGAGCCCATCGGAAGAAGATGCTTTCCCATACATGCAGTGGTGGTAGTGGTAACCATGACAACCGCGGCTTTACCCCTTTCAACCCTTTTCCCATGCTTCCTTTCTTTACTTTACTGCTTTTGCTACGCCCTTCCTTTTCCATTACTCCTCCTTTTACTTTTCGCTTCTTCTTGTTTACGCTTCCCTTTTCGTTTTCATGCTGTCACTCCGCTCGACTTATTCTTTCTTTTTTACGTGTGCTACGTTCTTCCCTTTTCGTTCACTCTTGTCATTTTCCCACCCATTCCCTTTTCGTTACCATGGTTCCCTTTTCGTTACCATGGTTCCCTTTTCGTTTCCGCGTTCCCTTTTCGTTTCCGCGTTCCCTTTTCGTTTCCGCGTTCCCTTTTCGTTTCCGCGTTCCCTTTTTGTTCAGTCTTGTCATTTTCCCACCCATTCCGTTTTCGTTCACTGCTTGTCATTTCCCCCCCCCATTCCCTTTTCGTTCACTGTTTGTCATTTCCCCCCGTTCCCTTTTCGTTTCTACGTTTTTCTTTTCGTAACCATGGTTCCCTTTTCGTTTCCGCGTTCCCTTTTTGTTCAGTCTTGTCATTTTCCCACCCATTCCGTTTTCGTTCACTGCTTGTCATTTCCCCCCCCCATTCCCTTTTCGTTCACTATTTGTCATTCCCCCCAGTTCCCTTTTCGTTTCTACGTTTTTCTTTTCGTAACCATGGTTCCCTTTTCGTTTCCGCGTTCCCTTTTTGTTCAATCTTGTCATTCTCCCACCCATTCCTTTTCCGTTACTATGTTCCCTTTTCGTCACCGCGGTTCCCTTTTCGTCCTCTTCCAAAAAGAGTTTGTCATTGTCATTTTGCTTTCCCCTGCTTAAACGTGTCCGACATAGATTTAAAAATCTAGTCATTGACCAAATAAAGTTTTGGTCACTGTTTGGTCACTGTCATTTCACTTTTCCCTGCTTAAATGTGTCCGACATAGGTTTATAATAGAGAAAGTAGAAAGGGGTAGCAAAAAGATATACAATATACTGACCTTTTGGGGTATGGCAAATCGAACATGTCTGCGCGTTTGGATATCCAAAGCAGGTATACGAGTAAGGATCTAACTCGGATTGGATTGTCTTGCGTATACATACACTGTTGTTTATCTTCCGTCGGAAACCTGCCCAAGTGCTTTCGTCGTCGTTATTAGGGTCACTGTGATTGGACATCTTACTTGCCAACAGGACACAAAAAGCGACTCTTCCATCACGTCCGGCACGTCCTGTTTCTTGGGCATAATCTAAGACTGAGGCCGATCCGGATACATGTACAACAAGACGGATTGACGGATGATCAACGCCAGTGCCAAACGCGTTTGTTGCAACAACAATTGATGTATTGCCATTGAGAAAATCTTGAGTGATACGGATCTTGTCTTCTTTGCTGTGGCCACCATGGAATGCCTGAACATTGTTACCGAGATACGGCGAAAGGTGTTTGCGTAACATTAAAGTCCATTGCTCAACAGATTCGCGGCTGGTACAATAGACTATGCATGAGTCGTTTGGTGCATTCAATGTTTCTGTCATCCATTTCAATGTAGCCTTGCGCTTGTCATTCCCTGCGTCTTCGATTATGTACTTGAGGTTCTCGCGCACAGTGCATGCTCGGATTACATTGAAGCTGGTACCAAGGCAAATGGATAACTCTTTCTCCATACTAACAGGCAAGGTGGCAGTCAAGCAAATCAAAGGTACTTGCACAGTACGCAACCATAATAGTTGATGCATTGATTGGCGGTAATCGGCAGACTGAACAGCAAGATGAGCTTCGTCCAAAACGACCCGGGAAATCTTTCCACTGCTATGCGCAAGTCGAAGAAAAGCAGCAAAACGACTAGTCGCAGCCTGTTCGACGGAAACCAATAGAAGCCTCGGTAGCTGTTGTACTGCTGACATGCTGTTTGTGTACTCGCCACATGAGACATTCAGGTCTTTGACGCGTTTGATGACGTCTGCTGCAAGGGCAACGAGAGGCAGAACAAGAACCGTCGTTTGATTTTCCTTCATTAGCGGCGCAAGGTATACCGATGTTTTTCCACCACCGGTCGGAAGCACAACCAAAAGATCATTCTGTCCCAGTAAAGCATGTTGAATTGCGACTGCTTGTGCCGAAGACTTGAACGATGCCATAGGCGCATTCAATGACAGCCGTAACGCTTCCAAAGCCTGTAGACCGATGTCTATGCAAAAAGAAAAGCATGCATAAATATAACAGTTCTCATACAAAACAACATCTTTTACACACATACACGTATATACATATATGATAACATTAAGAAAGAATATATTATACATACTATTGTCAACCACGTCTGTACAATCCGGAGACAGATCCGGTGCTGGCGGCGTATTCACCAAGCGTCGTACTGTATTCTCAATTGTTAATTACTGTTCAAACTGCAACAATGCGACTCGTTCACGGATAGCCTGGTTCTCTCGATGATATGCAGCCACAGCTAGATCTTGTTTTGAGGCGGCTGTTCGCATTGCTTCCGTCACTGCAGAGAAATCATAAATGCCTGGTCCGACACCTATAAAATATGTAAAACGGATATGTAAATATAAGTATAAAATTTCGATATGAGGATAACACATATGTGCGATAAAAATGAAGCAAAAAATGACACCAAAAGCAAACATACCCAGCAAATCCTGCCACTTTGCAGACAAATGATAATATTCGAAGGCAGTTGTTGCATCAAGATGTCGTGGGTCCTGATCGGAACGCGAGTAAAACCGACCAGCAACTTCGCTGCTATGACCAGCTTGAAGGTCAGCCAGAGTACTGTCTATAGTCGGTAATTTCATGATATGTTGTCTTGCGAAGGCGATGGATATATGCCGGTACTGTTGCCATGTAACGCGGTAACCTAACTCCGTATTCCATATTCTTGAAAAGGTACCTCGTAAGACATCAGGTGACACCGGTTCTCCATGGCGTATTACAAGAGTAGAGCTGGTAACAAAGGATATGATTCCATCGGGAGACGTATGGACGTGTCCAACAAACATACTATTACAAAAAGTTGAGGAATGAGTAAAGGTTCGCCAATGTATATTTTGATATTTGATGTATGGTATATGATAAACATGATGACTACTGACCTTTCGATAGGTTTCACAAAAACCAAGTACTTGACAAATGCGCGCGATAAGATAGGAGGTAAGACCTGGCAACGATTTGATCAAGACCTTTTAGTTCGCGAGTCTTTTGATAATGAGTGACGATCATGATAGACTGGTATGCATTTGACCAATATAAATGGCGGTCGGCGTCGTGCGTGTTTCTTGTCAGTAGCGTAGCGATCTCTGAACATCGCGCTGTCTGCCCGTATGTCATATGCATCGCGACGAAAAGAAGCATTTGCAAATGCTCAACCCTCTTGATGTATGTTGTAATAGCAGCTCTGTTCCAGTCAACGTCGACACCATCGATACCGTCGATGTATGTTTCGTGTAATTTGGGATCGTTCAATATTTTACGCAATACATACTGATAATGGCTGTGCAGGTCGTTGCGCTCGTCGTACACGAATGAATACCCGATTGTGGTATTGTTCGGCTCATCATACAGAGCAAGGTAGGAGTTGTTACTGATGCCCAATATCACATCGAGACTGATACCGTGTGTCAGCATGGCTATTTCGTTTTCAATTTTCTCATAATGCTACTAGCAAGATGTGATATATGATGGAGCTTGACAGTTTCACACGAGTCAGCCAAAGTCACTCGGTAAAGTTTCCTTTTGCGGACCAGAATATGTAAGGCAAGCGGGAATCATTTGCCACTGATGTCGATGCAAGACGGCTTATTTCAACAAGTGCACCAAATGGAGTTGCATGGGCATCCATGAGGAAAGGAGCATACGTTTGTTCGAGTCTTCAGAAAAACAATAGTTAAGTTACTGTAAACGTCATGGAATATTTGTTCATGATAAAAAAATGTATATAGACATGGATACTTACTTCTCTAAAGCATGATCGACTTCGGACGGCTGCATGATGTCACATAAGACCACGAGTCGTAACCAATACTTCAATTTTGCGATGACCGGGGTTATATCACGGGTAGGAACAAACTTGCCAGTGTAATCCAATGAGTTGATTATGAGGAACCGTATGAGCACGTAGCCAGAGGGAGGGGTGTTCAGCAGCTTTTTTTCCATGAGCGCGATCAACATCATTTTGTGAATTAACCGTCGTGCACTTGTATACTGCCGTTCCACATCTGGTCTTTTCGTTTCAGCGGTGGCAACAAGGACAAGAGATTCAACAAGACTGGTTATTGCGATAGGCGGAGACAGCAAATACAATGACTTGTTATACCTGGATCGGATCAAGAACAATATGAAATGTACACCAGTAGTAGCATACTTGTGGACGCTACCATCGCCTCCTAGTTTCTGGAAACCAACCTTGGGCACTCGTTCCTGCGCACTTGTGAGCATATATTGGACGAAGAGGCGATGTTAGTCATTCAGACAAGAAGAATACAAAATAACAATATCAAATGAGAAAAGAAATTACAGTATACATACACGTCATGCATCAGTAAGCGCCGGACAAAGTAGTCCATCGAATCAATATTATTGTGCATACAGTCAAAATACAATCGCACGGCCTTTATAACGTATTGCAGTATAGCGTCGCCTGTATCAACTGGTTTCATAAGGTCGACCAGGTCTTGCATAGTCGCACCTATGAGAGAAACAAATTATATCAGAGCTTTTAGTATAGAATTCATTATTCAAAAGCGCAATATCATGACTAATTGAAGCAAACGGTTTTTCATCATTACCAGTAAAGCACCAATCGGCGACATAATGATTCCACTTGAGATGAGAATAAAACCAGCTTAGAAGGCGGTTGTCGCTGGTGATGGGCCTTCCTTCATCTGCAGTCGGTGGAGCAATCGAAGATCCAACATTCATGATTACTTGTTGCATAACTGGTGCTAACTCGTCTGAGACGTCAGCACAATCGTCGTTACCACACGTGTCAGCATTCATCACGACCGTTGTGTCGTCCGCGCCATAGCATTCCTTCGTGTGCCGGTGCAAGTTGCTTATAGATGCTGCTGTATATGTAGCGGTACAGTGTATACAATGAAAAAGGTCGTCAGCGCCCCGTTCAATCACAATTTTCTCACCTATAAAACACAACAAAGCCAAGCATTTGAAATTATTAGTAGAGCAATATTAGCTTACTGTTCACTTTTAAACAAGGAAGGAAACAACAATATATAGCATGACACAAAAAAAAACGAAAAAGACTTACCATCGGGATACGTGACAGTTGCATTCTTCTGATGGGCGATACGAACATGACGTTCACGATCGTATTCGCTAGGAAACAGAGCACCACATCCAGCATGGCTACATTCAAATGTACGCATATCAACAGGTGAGATGGGCGAGTTGGACATTGTAAAGAATAAGGATGTTATAAAGCGAAGCAGATAAGCGATGATAAAATGTAATGGAGTATGATTAGTAAAATATGGCTTCATGACCGCGGCCTTTTATACTTTTTTTTTCTTTTTACAACAATGAGTAGAAGTCTCTATCCACTATGACAGTTCCATACAACAGCTTATCAAGAAAGCGGCGATTACAAAGCAACGGGACGATTGGAAATAGAGGATCAGCTAGAAGCAAAAGTGGATTAGCGATAGCTATTATCGATAAACTGTAATCTAATGACATCATTTCTCCTTTTTTTAGGAAAATAAGGGTAGAGGCGAATATGTGATGAGAAGTTGAATAGTAATCGATATGATCAACCATTAATTGTAATTCGGTCAGCATGAAAAACAAATGAGAGAGGTTCGCCTAATGAGTCTAATAGTAGATATAGTCGACATACCATGAAACCAATAGTATCATAGCTGCAGTTTGTTTATTTGGGAAAATGGATGCAGTGAGCTTTTGAAAAAAAGGGTCGATCACAAAAGAGGGTCGATTAGTAATAAGAACGCTTGTAAATTGTGAATTGATTAGTAACAAGTTTTTACAAGAAAGGGTTCAGAAAAAAAAGTAGGGTTCAGAAAAAAAAGTAGGGTCCAGTTGAAAAAAGGGGTCAACAACTTGTGACAAATTTACGGGAATTAAGGGTCTGTGTGAAAAAGGGGTTTGTGCGAAAAAAGGGTCGGCTAATATCAGACATGATCAACAAACTATTTATTATTGACAACATAGCAGCAACTGTTATACAACACAAGTTCGGTATTTTCCCATAAGATTTGCGCCTTTCACTTTTCAGGGTGGCGTCGTTTACAATGCAAAATATACAGCAATGGGCCGCCAAGTAAAAAAAAACATAACTCGCGTAGATAAACGACAGCACCTGGACCACTTTGCGGCTGGACCTTCTTTTTTTAGTTCATCGCTTTCAATCTCATATACTGCAATTTACAACGCAAATTATTGTATCAATGTATACAAATCGAGTTGGTCTTGCATTTTTTAGAGCAAATGTATGTCCTATTTTACATGGGTAAAGGATCACGCAGCAGCAGTATAGGGTACCTCTCTGAACAACGCGTCATTCTGATTTATAAGCTGATATGAGGACCACTGTGCGGTATATATTATGCCTTTTCCAAGCACGTATACAAGTAAGGCAATATAATCATGGTGATCATATTTACTTTTGTTGACTGTCAGCAGCAGTATCATATGATAGATATAGTATCAAGCTCTTGTTTCCTTCCTCATTTACAATGATTTGAATCGCAATATCGATGAAGCTAAGCATCATGATCAGCAGTGAAATCAACAACGTCATATAAACATTGTGGTAATTGTAGACTGGATTCACATCAAAGAAAACAACAACGTCATAAAGTTACTGTAATAAGTTTAGACGTAGACAACAACAACAACGATAAAGAGATTGGTCTAATTACGCCATCGTAATGTATATCGATTCTCACATATAAGAGTGAATATGTAATAACCGTTACAAATTACAATAATAAAGTTTATAGTATAGAAGTACTACATCGTACGATACTGTTTTATGCGCTTCTTACTAATGCCACATACAACATAGCATGTGCACGATTCGGTAGTTTGCTTGGTACAGAAAAATTATGCAATTGGTACTGAGCTATTTTTGCTTGTACTTTTATGTTCTTTATACGGATAGGTGCATATGAAGATGGCGAGACCAGATTCAGACAACATCAACAAGATACTAATTATTCAATTAGATCAATTGCATCATTTCATTGATCTCATGAAGGATATGGATATCTCTGTTGAGTAAAAAGCAATTATCAACTTTTTGAATAATTACATATCAACTTGTTCTGTGTATAAAGATGCAAAGATTGTAGCGGTAATGATGTAGTTGTATATATGCATTTAACCTTATATTGATGTGGAAAAAGCCGAATGATATCATCTATAGTAGAATCTTATAACAGCGATCAACATGAGGTACTGATTATTCTTCACATTAGTTATTTCGATAACGACATCATTATATCGATTCTTTCTGCTACATATATAGCATTTAATATGGTGGTATGCTTCAACATACTGCTGCGGTATAACTATTATACAGTATATAGGCGATTGCCGTTTTGTTTGAGCTGGTCTATTAAAAGAATTGGTTGAAAGGTATGTATCATATTTCACAAGAGATGTTTGCAAAATGACTATATGCAAAAAAACCATGACGAAAGTTGGACTGAAAATTGAGTATAGATAGATGCTACCGTTTTTTTTATGGGAGGGGGCCAGTGTTTTGAATAAAATTATTACAATTTGCAACAGTGAATCTTTATTCTTTGACGAAGTGTTCATCGTCAACAACAATGATACTCAATTTACAGTAGATGCCATCGTCAAAATGATCCAAGATTGCAAATTAAAATGAATTCAGAGCGCTACTATGAAAGATATGAAGTACGGAGAATTGAGAATTTGTTTTATACGTAGATGTAACATATAAAGATATATGTTAAGCACTGCTCTCGAAGCAACTTACTGCGTTATTTCTTTTTTTCAGGAGCATCGAACAATAATGAAATGGCCAACAAGGCATTGACGATGACGATTACGTTGGCCAGAACTTTAACTGCTAGTGATGTTGGTAGAGGAGGAAAAAGGTACTGGAAGTATTGTCGGTCACTGCTAGTTGACACACGGATATATAGATTTAGCATTCGCATTTTTTCTCCGTGAGCGCAAGCATTATTCAACTAGTTTGACAATTGCAAATGGCAAGATCGTGAAAGGGGCTCTTAATCCAAACAGCAATACCGAAAGTGAGAATGAAAATTCTGTAATGCTATCATAATATGTATTATTGCTATTCTAACTTTCCTAATGTTTATTTTACTGTGCATCCATTTTTTTCATTTGAATGATATTGGCGTTATATGACGGACGCAGATTGTCAAAAACAGAAGAATGCTCTTAGAATGATAATTACATGCGTTTATTTCTCATCCTCGCTGATCAATAAAGAAACCGTGTATTGATAAATGTGAAAGGAGGTTTTATTGAGAGAGAGCCTAATACCCTTTTGTAACGCTATGTACTGAAAGAGCTGGTTTGGTGATGTTGACGGTATATAAAAATTGTTCTACTCTGCTTTATCTATTGTTAATAGAAGGTGTCGTGGTACTAGTTGTGCTTGGGACTTTGACCGCTTTTACAATTCCTGCAATCACAATTATGTTTGTAGTTAGATATTCTGCAATGGTCGATTGGGATCTTACACTTGGCATGCTGTATACATTGACACAATGAAATGGGTAAAAACGTCTGTCCCTTAAGTCGCAGTATTTCAATAGCAGCAATTACGAATGCAGTGTATGGCTTTCAAACTTAATATCATGAACGGTGGTGTACGTCGTCAATTAGATCAAGGAGCACGGATAAGCTGTGAATAAGGACTAACCACATTGACTGTTTCAAATTCAAAGTGTATACTTATATAATATGTTATAGTATACTTCTATATCGTTATGTACATGCTGTCGTTTCATTGAGCACGATTAGCGATAAATCCGCTGGAGAAATGCTGTTATATATACATTACATTCACGACAGCATAATATTAATATTATTGGTACAAGGTGTATAACCCTCTTATAGAATTCATCTATCATACATAGTCCACTGTGAATTGTGCTTATGCGCCGTTTATCTACATAGTGTACAGCTAGAGATAAAACTATTATTGCATTGAATACGCTTATCATAGCAGTGTGATGTGAGAAGATATGTTTTGATAATATTGCATTTGAAGTAGGCTGTATTTGTGCTACATCATACTTTTGCTACATTATATATTGCTTTGTGGTCGCAACATGCATTTTTTATTACATCGTGTCTTACTACACCATCTTTGACTATGCCGTATTTCTACCACGTAGTGTTCTACTACATCGTCTTCAACTACGACGCATCTCTATTACGTCGTATTCTACTACATCGTATTTCTACCACGCCGTCTTTTACTACGTCGTCTTTTACTACGTCGTCTTTTACTACGTCGTATTTCTACTACGTCGTCTTTTACTACGTCGTATTTCTACTACGTCGTCTTTTACTACGTCGTCTTTTACTACGTCGTATTTCTACCACGTCGTCTTTTACTGCGTCGTATTTCTATTACCTCTTGTTTTTTATATGTCGTTGTCTTAAATATGATATGTACTGAGAATAGATACTATGTATTCAACTTGAGATAGTGCACTAGTAATGAACAATATAGACGTATTTTTTTGAAAGGATAATACGTCCGTATTACACAGATAAAAATACGATCGTATTAATACGTCCGTATTAAATAATACGATTTCATTAATAAAATGGACGTGCAAACTATATATGCAGACAACGAACGATTGACAGATCCAGCATTCCACGACGCCCAGCGTACGATTGACCGGTAATTATCATGACACTTATTCTTTATTGTCTTTTTTTTTCATGCCAATTCTACTTTTATTGAAATACCTACCTTTCTTCTTTCTTATTAGTGAGCAAGCACGGGATATTATGTTCTGGCTTCGTGATGGTGTTCCCACTGCCATGAATATGTTTCAGGAAACTATGAGAACCGCAACACTGGCAACAGGCGACCATCCACCCGAGCCCACCATCTTCATTGAAGATGACAACTACTTGTCCATGCAGTATCGTCCAACACGAGCTATTGTCAGTCTGTCCAGCCTCCAGATTGCTGCCTAGGATCTCCTCGTTAAATGTCGTGTGCAATTGGAGGAGCACGTGTTGCGAGGATATCGTTTGCCTGTCCCTTTTACCTCCACCAGTTGCAACATCGTCGACCAACAAGCTAGTGAAGATCCATCTGTTGATTTTTTCACTGCCTCGGGTAACCCTACTGCTGATCCTGCCTACCTCACTGCTTTAATGTTCCACTTGGCTACCCAGTATTCGGACGAGTTCATCTCCTATGTCGCACCCAACAGTACTCTAGTTTGGAAGCTCGACAGCCTCTATCGGTGGCTAAACCAAGCGCGAAAATTAATCATGATGATTATGGTCCTTGTCCATATTACCAGTGGCCAGCCAGCACGCGGTGAGGAACTCGCAGCCACCACCATCCGATGTACTGCCCTTGGAGCCAAGCGTGGCATGTACTGGTACCGCGGCAAGATCATGCTTGTCCAATACTACTACAAGCGCCGTTCTCGAGGAACTGCCGACCGGTACATTGCTCGTTTTCTTACAAGAGAATTGAGTGATATTTTGCTGCACTATCTTGTCTTGGTTCGCCCATTTGAACGGTATGCATTACTTTGATAACTTTTGGCTATTGCTGGTCGATGATTTGCTGAACTGTTGTTTCGAATTATTTCTAGGGTAGCGTTTTCGGAAACGCATAGTGGTGACAGTGCTGATGCCGGCGTTGCAAACTACCAGAACTTTCTCTTCGTCGCCAACGGCAACGTTGTCACGAGCAGAGATTTGAGCCGATCACTGTATGAGTATGTGTCATCTCAACTTATTTATATGTTACCAAGAAAAATAAAAAAGTAAAACCCAACATCTACAAGAAATACTTACTTGTTTTCTTCTATTAGGCACCTGCGAACGTATGCCGGTGTTGGCCTTGGCCTCCAAGCATACCGCCAAGTTGCCACGTTCTTCATGCGCCACCACCTCCAACGCGGCCGTGCTTTCTTACAAAGCACAGAGGAAGTCGACAATGAACCCGACACTGGCGACAATGACGGCGTTGACGATCAACAACAGGACCAAGCGCGATCTGTCACTCGTGGCATTCGCCATGTCAATCCCGAATTTTATGACTTGCAGGCAGCACACAGCAGTTCGGTTGCTGGCATGTTTTATG
Source organism: Zychaea mexicana (assembly GCF_025766255.1). NCBI lineage: Eukaryota > Fungi > Mucoromycota > Mucoromycetes > Mucorales > Lichtheimiaceae > Zychaea > Zychaea mexicana. Next base: position 24,953 of record NW_026516799.1, read on the forward strand.
CTCGCACCACAAATGATTTTCGGTATTTGTCGTCGGAATCCATACATGAGTTTGACCTCTGTTCTCGTGAGTGGCAGGCCTTGTTGGGTATGTATCAACGTCGCTGTTCACATAAAGAAATAATAGATTACGTGATTAATTATGCAAATGACAAATATATAGGCATTGATGACCATATTGCCGCACCCATACCCTCTCATCCTCAACAACAACCATCGCACCAACCGCATCAACAACCACCTCAACAACAGCAACAATCTCTTGCCCTTGCTCCTCCTCTCTCACCGTTGCCTGGAATGGTGAACAGCTTGCTTGCCTAAGCAGCTGAACGATTTGTCGTGGCCATACACGAAAAAACAACCAAGAACATATCACCAGTCATTGAATACAAGCGTACGTTTTCTCTTATCCTCCTATGCCCTTTTCTCTGCTTTTTACTTATCTTCTCTCATCTTTATAGCCGTCCTTCCTGAGCATGTCAGTGGCTTGCGTCGGTTCCTCGGCAATGACTCTGCCTACTTTCGTTCCCTTGAACAGGGCCTTGCTCTACCTTTGATTGTAGAGCGAAAATTGGACCTGCTAGTTGTCATGCCAACCGGCATGGGCAAAAGCGTGCTTTTCTCGGTTCCCCCTTTCCTGGAAAACGGCAAGCTTTCGGTCGTCATCGTCCCCTTAGTAGCACTGGTCAAGGACTACGAGCGTCGCTTGGTGCGAGCAGGTTTACGGACCGCATTGTGGCAATGTAAGTGTTTTTCTTTATGGAAAAAAAAAAGAGTATTGCTTTGTATTAGTATGCCATTTATCAGTTTAAACTCATTATCTTTACATTAATCAATATAGCCGGCGCCCCTACTATGCCCAACGCACAGGTGCTGCTGGCACCAGTTGAAGCTGTTGCCTCTGCCCCTTTTGTCCAGTTCTGCTTGGAGCATGAAAGCCGAATCTCCCGTTTTGTCGTCGATGAGTGCCACCTGGGCATGACATGGCTATCCTTCCGCTTCGCCATGGCCAAGCTCACTGTTCTATGCGCCATCCCTGTCCCTCTTCTCCTTCTCACAGCCACCATGCCGCCGTCCATGGAAGATCGAGCCCGTATCTTTTACGGCTGTAACTTTGCAACAATTCGCGCACAGTCCACATCGTGGGTAAACCTGTCGTACCAAATCCATCCCTTGCCCAGCAACATCGCCAACAATATCGCATTCAACACATTGGCAGAATCTTTGCGTGTTGTCTTTCCCAACGAACGCAGTATTGTTTTCTGCAAGACGGTACAGGATGCCGAAACGCTCTTTGATGTTTTGAATGGTGGATATCAAGACTTGGCTCCACGACTTTACCATGGCCAGCTCCCAGAGACAGCCAAAGACGAGGCTCAAGACGGCTGGATGTCCGACGGCGGCATTATGGTCGCGACCTCGGCGTTCGGTATTGGCATTGATGCTCCTGATGTGTGGAAGGTGTTCCACTGGCGGTTACCTTACAGTTTGTTGGATTACGCTCAACAAACGGGTCGCGCAGGTCGTGACGGGCAAACTTCAGTGTGTCGGGTGTATTATGTCGAAGACAGAGAACGGAGCACCATTGAGAGAAACAAACAGAACCAGGAAGTCGAATCCAGCATCAGCGACGCAGAAGAGATGCTTGCGTTTGCAAAGGTAAAACCTAAAATTTAAAGAAGGAGATACAGTTGGGAGGTTAATCTATTTGCGTTTGCTAATATACAATCTTTTATAGTCCAACACATGCATTCGTTTCAAGTTACAGCAATATCTCGACGGTCGCCCATCCTTGAACTGTCTTGCCGACAGTGAAGCTGTGGAGTGTGGCATCTGTCACGACTTATCACAACAACCACACCATGAATCTTCCTTGTCATTGTCTGTTCGGTCAGCCAATGCCCTGCAAACACAGACGCGGCAAGAAGTTCCATTTGATCTGCCTGCCCCTTCACATGTAAGTCAAGTATATGTTTTTGTAGCTTTATTGTTTAGAGGTTCAATTTTTACTCATCGTGTATATATTTTACTTGTCACACTTACCAGCCTCCAATGCAACGACGACGACAGCAATCACCACCTGCCCTCCACCCTGTTGCTGCCTTTGTACACGCGCAGGTTGAATGAAAGAAGTCCCGGCACACCTACTTTCTTTTGTATCTCAGCACCAAGTGCTCGTTACACAGTAAAAAAAATATCATTAAATACTACAGACGCAGGGCTATCAGATGATATAAATTTGATTCCATAAAAGGCAATGGTGGTGATACAGGAATTACTCAAAAAACTGGAAATTTTATAGATAAAGTACAAAATATCTTCTACTATCTATCCTTTCCCTTTCTACTTCTTTTTGTACTAGGACCAGGCTAGTAGTCATTGTCATCTATATTATTATAAATAAACATAGCTTGATGTTAGTATCAGTAATATTAGCTTAGGTATTAAAGAATAATAAAGGACACTGTTTATGAGACACTTGTAGGCAAGTGCTTAGAATGATTACAATCATTCTAGAATTTCGACTACCGTCTCAAAGACCAGCTACACCTTCAAAAAAATCAAAGACTTTTTCTCGGACCACCCCTATTTATAATGATCATTATCTTTTATTTAAAAATAAAATTTAAAAATTAAATTATATTTTAAGAATAAAAAAAATTATAATCAATAAATTATTAAACAGTCTTCTATGCTCAAGTTGGTTTTCAGCCCATTTCTCCTTTTTTGGTATATGTTTGAAACTCCGACGTACCTTTTATGGGATTCAGTGACGTCAATTTTACTATATCGGGTATTTTTACGTTACACAGATTTACTTATATATATACTACTTATATACTATATATAGTGCGCGCCGTGTTTTCTTTCATAGATCCGTTACACCTTACGACGATCATTCGCAGCACGACTACTGCAAAAGGTGCTTCACCAAGCATGGTTTATATGGCATGTGCCTCACCTATAAGTATGTAGCCTTAATACCAAGTTCTCGTATTTTCTTTTTTTTTTCTTTACTAACCTGCGTTCAATTATTCTGTACTTTGCTTCACAGGCGCTTAATGTGTTTCAAATGTGGCCTGCCATTCAATCATCCCCTCTATCACGGCAATGGTGAGGAATGCAATGCGCTGATCAGGAACGCTGTGTTGCCAGCCTGTTGGGCTATCTTTCAGAGCGAGGACACCGAGGATCAAGAGTGGTTAGTCGTTGCATACAACGCTATCCATCGCTCCAACCAGCACCAAAAGACAGATCCATTCCCGGCAACCAAGACAGCATTCGCTCAGTGGTTATCAGACAAGGATGACGGCAGCCATGTCAACAATGCGATGAAGCTATTTGATAAGATAGTTTCTGAGCTTCTTTCTTGTTAGCCATAGCTTCTCTTTTTCTCTTCCCTCTTTCTTGCTCTCTCTCTCTCTCTCTCTCTCTCTCTCTCTCTCTCTCTCTCTCTCTTTCTCTTCTCTTTGTCTTTCTCTCTCTCTCTTTCTCTTCTCTTTGTCTTTCTCTCTTTGCTTTTTTGTCATATTTGACCTTTTTACAATAATAAATATATATACTACCACACCTCTTCGTTACTGTGCCCATCCTTGATTACATTGCTAGTTCCATCGGAACAGCTTTCTCATTTGGACGTGTCCTGAGCTTATTATTTAAGAGCGTCGTAATCTGTATCTATGGTGACTTGAGAAACTACAGACATTGATTGTTGCAACTCTGGCAATGGCTGCAGTGAAGCAGTGTAGATACCATCTAGTGTAGATACACGTCATAAGCCAACCATTGTATCCTCACAACGGTATATCTAACGAGCAGCTCCAAACTAACATCGTCGTCGTTGATCATCATCGTTGTCGCCTTGCCGTTGAATAGGAACTATTACAGTGATGTCAAACGGTGTTGCTCCTTCCAACATTCAAAAGTTGCTTGACTTCGGCTGTTACCTTTTGCCTTTTTTTCACAGATACCAGTTTCCAGTCATTTCATATCATGTTGGTAAAGAATTATTTTTGTTGGAAGTTGCCGACTTCACTACTACAAAAAAGTACTTTTACAATTGACAGTGGAAAGAAGGTGAATGCGATACGTTTTGTAGTGGGAAAGTATTAAAACAGAACCCACAGCACACCACCATCGCCGTAGCTTTTTTCTGCTAAAACAAATGCGGCAAGTGCCATTCACGTTATCTGCTAAATCGTGTCCGACATAAGCTTATCATCTCTCAATACACGTACAAATACATACAGCATTCAAGAAGTATATAAAATAGCCAACAATAAAACAATCCAAAATAAGAGGTGGTGGAGAAGAAGAAGAGAGTCCCATATACATCCAAGCTCATCAATTGGAAACTCTAAACCCGAAACCTTAGTAAACCCGCACCAGGACTTGTGCGTTCGACTAAACCTGCTCGCTCACTGGCGTTCGCTGCCAGGCCCCTAAACCCGTTGCGCTTACACGCCCTTCTTTTCAGCCTATTGAGTGCCTTAATGCCCCACGATGTCCTATGTCATCAGTAGCGTAGCTGCTTGAATCATGACAATGCAGTAAGATTAGTCGGATTGCGTTAACAAAGCGGTTGTATCTGTGTCTTTATAAGCATGAAGCCTGCATATAAGCGGAAATGCTTCTGTTCCTTATATTCACAAAATCCAGCTCCACAACAACAAGCTTCAACGACGACGTATTATGTTTATGTTCTCTTTTTAGGTTACAGGTTTTATTTTTAATAAGCAATCCAGTGTCTCTTTCACAGGAAAAGCCACAGACCGGCCTTTTTATTCCCTTGCAATCAAATAGCGTTTCCTTCATCACTATAGCATCAGCAGAAATAGCCAAGATCACATACCAATTATCCTTGTCTAAGATTAGATAGTTTGCTGGATCGAAGCCTATATGTGTGCAAAGATGATGTGAGTAAGACTCCTGTTCGTAAGAAATAGATTCGAAAATGATCGGTGCTGTAGCTGTTCGGTGTAATGGGTATGATATATACATCTTTGCTTGTATGTTTCCAAAGACCACCATCGTCATAATTAAAAATTAGTGCTAGATACCGTCTTTCTTTTAATGGTGCTGTGTATTAAAAAAAGTATCGGCTGGCATAGAGCATATTCAAACAAGTTCGCCTGTACGTGCAATGGCGTTTGCTAATGTCAGAATACAACGGCTTTGACAGCAATTGAAATGACCATTGATGAACTGTGTAAAAGTTGTGTTGTGTATTCGTTCGTCAAAGTTTTTTAAACATGTTTGAGTGCTGTGGATACGATTGCCGCCTAGCCAGAATCCAGGGTCATCAGTCGTCATTTGAAATTAATTTGGGTTCGTTTGGGTCATCGCTGCTAAATTGTCCGTTCGTTACGGACTATTCGACCAATTAAATGTAGCGGATGGTCTGGGAGCACTATTTATCCAGCCGCCAATCATTGCAGTTGCTCATTGGTCAGATTCCGGGGTCAACCGGGGTCATTCATCGCCACTTGAATACAAACTTAGGGGTCATCGTTATTATAACGTCTTTAAAGTCAAATTACAGCAGCAAAGCTTATAGAACATAGTATACTACTAGCAACTTCCATTAACCAGATTTTCACATACGAACATGCATCGGAACCGCAGACGGCACATTTACCAACAAGTTTCAAGTTTAAAACATCTCGAGCTGTTTTTGTATTTCACACGGCAACAGAATCTCATTCCACAAAATACCAATTTATTACAGCATGCTAATATTATACACTCAAAAAATGCTATTGCTTCCTTACCTGCGTATCGCCGTTGCTTTCCACAGAGCCCTCGAAGAATATAGCTTTACTGTCATTATATCCATGGTATCCTTCTCTTCCTTACCTATGTGATAATGGGATATCGCCAGGCCTGGATCCTTGTAGTAATCCTCATTTGCTTCAGGCCGCTCTTGATCTATAATAATCCACACGCTCTTTTCACCGCAGTTGCTCGTCGACATGGTATGATAGAGACACCAGATCAATATCGTCACGTTCGTCAGCTCGTCCTTATTCTACTGAGTAAACGGTTCGTTTTTTGGAGTACTGGATGGTGAGATATGGCCGTGCGGGAATCGCTCCTTTTTGGCTGACTTTGCTGTATATGTATATGATCCGCAATAAAAGTGCACGCGTAGCGTTCCTGGCTGTTGCTCGTCGACATGATATGGTAGAGACACCAGACCACCGCGGCACGTTCGTCTGCTCGTCCTATTCTGGCAACTAAGCGGTTCGTTATTTGGAGTACTGATGGTGAGATATCGTCGTGCGGAATCGCTCCTTTTTTTGGCTGACTTTGGTGTGTATATATATGATCCACTATAAGTGACGTGTAGCGTTCCTGGCTGTTGCTCGTCGACATGGTATGGTAGGACACCAGACCACCAGCGTCACGTTCGTCTGCTCGTCCTTATTCTGGCACACTAAGCGGTTCGTTATTTGGAGTACTGGATGGTGAGATATCGTCGTGCGTGATCGCTCCTTTTTTAGCTGACTTTGGTGTATATATATGATCCGCATAAAAGTGCACGTGTAGCGTTCCTGGCTGTTGCTCGTCGACATGATATGGTAGAGACACCAGACCACCAGCGTCACGTTCGTCTGCTCGTCCTGATTCTGGCAACTAAGCGGTTCGTTATTTGGAGTACTGGATGGTGAGATATGCCGTGCGGGAATCGCTCCTTTTTTTGGCTGACTTTGGTGTATATGTATATGATCCACTATAAAATGCACGTGTACGTTTCTGGCTGTTGCTCGTCGACATGTATGGTAGAGACACCAGACCACCAGCGCACGTTCGTCTGCTCGTCCTTATTCTGCACACTAACAGTTCGTTATTTGGAGTACTGGATGGTGAGATATGCCGTGCGGAATCGCTCCTTTTTTGCTGACTTTGGTGTATATATATATGATCCACTATAAATGCACGCGTACGTTCTGGCTGTTGCTCGTCGACATGTATGGTAGAGACACCAGACCACCAGCGCACGTTCGTCTGCTCGTCCTTATTCTGGCACACTAACGGTTCGTTTTTGGAGTACTGGATGGTGAGATACAGCCGTGCGGGAATAGCTGTGCTTTTGTCTGCCAATTTGCCTGATAAAAAAAAAGAAATAAACACGCACCGCCATGGCTGATGCTACTTGAACAAAAGCTAATGCAACATAATCGACGTTGTCATTTCGTTACTCGCGTCCTCGTTTAACGTAAGAAAAAAAGTGATCTGTGCTGTAAAGACTTGTGCAAGTTTTACTACCTTGATGTTGTAGTCATGCTGTGATGCAGGCAAGTCAACGCCATTGTAATTAAGTTTGACCGTTATAATTATCGGGTGCCGTAGCTTCCGTTGGTTGTAAGGCTTGTTGCTGTGGTGCTGCTGTTGCTGCTGGAGTAGGTTGCCGCCCTCGTCAAATGGCTATAGTTTCACAATTACTAGTAGTAAAAGAGATTAGATCATTCGCCATCACAATGCCACTTTTCTTTTAACAACTTGACATCTCAAAACTAAATACCTTTTTTTTGCAAGCGCACTTGCTTCAATATGTTTCGAATAAAGACGGCAGTAAACGAGTGTGTTATGGAGCAAAAATAAAATAAAGTGGAGCTGGCTCTTCTGCTATTTTGCTGTCTTGCTCATCATGTTCTGGTAATTTGATTGGCCAAAACCCGGGGTCAGGCCGGGGTCGTCCGTCGCCACATGAACTGAAATCTCGGGGTCATCGGGGTCACTCGTTATTATTGAGCTTCAAAGGCAATTTACAGCAGCAACGCTGTATATACCGGGGGTATGCTCCAGGAACTTTCACAGATTGGAATATAGTATACAAACATGCATAATAACCGCAGATGCCACATCATTAATGAATTTTTCAGCTTAAAGAGTATAGAGCACCTTTTGCACAATGCACGACAACAGAATCTCATTTCATAAAATACCAATTTATTAAAGCATGCTAATACTATGCACTCTCTATTACTTCCTTACCTGCACATAAGCGTCACCACCACAGAGCTATCAGAAAAAACCAGCTTTGCTACGATTATCTCTATATATGCTTCCCATCCGCATCTATAAAACAACGGGATATTGCTATGTCTGGATCCTTGTCGTACTAATGACTTGCTTGAAGCACCTCTTACATATAATCCGCACGTTCTTTTCACCGCTGTTGCTCGTCGTAAAGACATGGTAGAGACACCAGACCATCATCGTCACGCCAGTCAACTCGTCCTTATTCTACTGCAGTAAACGGTTCGTTATTTGGAGTACTGGATGGTGAGATATCGTCGTGCGTGAATCGCTCCTTTTTTTGGCTGACTTTGGTGTATATATATGATCCACTATAAAATGCACGCGTACCGTTCCTGGCTGTTGCTCGTTGACATGATATAGTAGAGACATAAGACCACCAGCGTCACGTCCGTTTGCTTGTCCATATTCTGGCAAACTAAGCGGCTCGTTATTTGGAGTACTGGATGGTGAGATATCGTCGTGCGTGAATCGCTTTTTTTTTGGCTGACTTTGGTGTATATATATGATCCACTATAAAATGCACGCGTACCGTTCATGGCTGTTGCTCGTTGACATGATATGGTAAAGACACAGACCACCAGCGTCACGTTCGCTGCTCGTCCTTATTCTGGCAACTAAGCGGCTCGTTATTTGGAGTACTGGATAGTGAGATATCGTCATGCAGGAATTGCTGCCTTTTTGTTTTGCCAGTTTACCTGAGAAATAAAAAGAATAGACACGTACCGCCATGGCTGATGCCCTTGTAGAAAGTAATGCATATACTCGACGTTTCACTTGTTATTCGCACCTCGTATACCGTAAAAAAGAAAAGCGGCCTGTACTGTGCAGGCTGGTGCAAGTTTTGCTGCTTTGATGTTGTAGTGGTGCCGCAATGCATGCAAGTCATTTGCGATTGTAATTAACTTTGACCGTTATTATTATGGCGTGCCGTAGCTTCCGTTTGTTGTAAGGCTTGCTGTAGTGCTGCTGTCGCTGCTGGAGTACGTTGCCGCACTCGTCAAATGCTATAGTTTCAGCAATTGCTAGTAATAAAAGACAGTAGACCATTGACCATTACAAAGCCACGATTCTTCCAGCAAATGAACATCCCTTGAATAAGATACCTTTTTTTTGTAAGCGTCCTTGCTTTAATATATATAAAAAAAACGGGCAGCAAGCGAGTGTGTGCATAGAAGAACAAAAAAAAGTAAAAAAAAGAGGAGCTGGTTCTCCTGCTATTTTGCTGTCTTGCTCATCACGTTCTGGTAATTTGATTGGCTAAATCCCGGGGTCAGTCCGGGGTCATTCGTCGCCACTTGAATTGAAATGTCGGGGTCATCGGGGTCACTCATTTTCGCTGTGGCGACTTCGTCGCCACGCCGAAAATGATTCTAGGATGATAAGGTAATGTGAAAATTTAGTAAAGGGTATGACAAGTAGAGTACAATCAGTGTAGAGGGTAATTTTTGATAAGTAATATGTAATCGTCTTAATAACGGCGGCCTGGAATATTGATTCCAACTAAACTACGGGCCAAAACATGTGTTTGATATGCGGGCATCACAATAGATTGAGATTGGTCATCCAAAGAATCATTCAGATCTGATAATGGAGCTACTTGCTATACTGGCTCACTTGAAAATAACCGCAGTACTAGCTCATTATTTTCCACCTTTGCAAATTGTGATTTTGCGATTGTAGGGAGGAATCTGACACCATCGAATGATGTATATAGTTTATGTGCAAATGCATCTGCATCTGCACCTCTATTATTCTCCAAAAGGTGGCGTGTAATGATAATATATGCGGCTCGGGATGCAAAGTTTGAGTATGGCCCTTTTTTAATTTGTATATACGCCACAACATTAATATCTGTTAGAGGTGGATATATGTTTAGTATAGCATCAGATGGAAGTGTGGTTGCCCTACTAGGTTTAACTACATTCTCCTATTTTAGAGCCATTTTTGTCATTGTTAGTATATCTATATATTCACAGTAAATATAAAGAATTATTGCTTACAGTAAATACATCGGAATTTCCCCACAAAAGTGTTCGAACGTCAACTGATTATGCATGTATCGAGGGCTTTTGAAACGGCTAGTATAAGTAACAGGGGTGCTATCTTGATTGGATCGCCGGCGCGTACCATCTTGTTTACTTAGTTTTGCCCATATTTCCTTTGGAAGTTCATTCCGTAGGTATGTTATCATATCATCAGTAATACCATCTTGAGTATAATCAAGCACTGATGTAATAAAGGCCGTATTATTGAGGTACTGATCCAAGTAGTGTCTGTTAATAGGTACTGGCTGTAGATGAAAGGTACGATCCTCTATTAGTAGAGGAGTGGTTGTTGGTAAAAGAGAAGTTTCTAATCTCTCTATTGCACGATGACCTGAATGGACCTCTATCCATGTTTGTGTATCAAGTATAGCCGCAAAGTACTCCAAGTTGAATGGATGTTCTATGTATAGATCACCATGAAAGCTAGTAGTCCAGATATCTACCATAAAGAGCAGGTTTGATACAGGGCATGCAAACTTTTCAACTATACTTTTTGTCAAATCCCATTTTAAATGATGGGGTGGACGAGAAAATAGAGAGGAGACCAAGTAGGCCATTATTGGATATGCAGAGAGCCGATCTAGGCGATACTTTAGATCACGTTGAATCTGAAGACTATTGATTGCATACTCAATAGCATCCATATACATGCTCCAGTAGGAAGCAATGTCATTAGATGTTTCCCAGTGTAGATATTGACGACATTCCCTACAAATACATATAATTTAATAAGAATCAATTATTTTTTGCCAATAAGTATACATACTAGATATATAAGTATAACATACCAGACACGATGATGCACTGCATCAATATTTACTAATGCACTTGCAGTAGACATGCGAAGCTCTAACCGAGCACCCCAATTTCGGTTGCTAATTCCGATACATGAATCTTGGATAAAGCGCTAAGTAGAATCATTTAAGTTATTTCAGTATATACATTCAAAGTAATTATATTCTAATAATCATAATGATAATACCTTATAAGCTCTCAAGGGTTGCCCCCCATTAATGAGCAGCTCTGGTTTGCAATCAATTCCAAAGCGGTAGTTATCTTGTCCAGGGTTGTAAAATGGTTGCTTTATCTTGTGGTATGCAACAATTTTTTTTATGCCTTGCATTGACTGTTCTTGTGGCAAAGACTGTCCTTTTACAGTATATTGAAAGCCTGATAGAGACTTCCAATTTGATAAAGGGTCATGCCTATAGTTACTTTTTGTCAATGTAACATCTCCGAGGAAGCGCCGTATGAAGTCTGCATGACCACCGAATGCACAGTCACTACCAGTAGCACTCCATAACCCAACTAAAGGGGTATGTGATACTAGATGAAACTCGAACCCTAAGTCAATCGTTGAGTCCCGAGGATTAACTGTATACCAATTAATATCCGAAAATGAACTGCCAAGGTCCAAGTGAAGGTCTTCATATGGATGCTTTAACCCTATTCCTTTGGTATAAAAGAAAAAGCCTTGAAACCGAGCTACCCTCCGATCTTGGCTACTACTAGTAATCGACCTCATAGTCTCACATAATTGCTGGCAATGTACTGGAGGGATATATGTACCATACAGATTATGATGACCTCTACAATTCTGCAGCCTATACCCATCAGTATGATATGAGATACCAAAGTTATTACAAATGAATGCAGGTAAGCATTGGTGCATCGCAGGACAGAGAACAAGGTCTACAAAGTCTGAGATAACCTCTGTAGTAATCTCTTTACTAGATGTCAATGACATATTATCACCATATAGTCTTGGAAAGTAGATTGAGGTCTACACAATATTGATATTAATATCTACATTCACTATTGATAGAAATATAAGATGTTGTAAAACATTTTACTATACCTTGAACCTATTATTGTATCCAAACTCTGACCAAGTAATAGGTATGGAACTTTGTTTAAAGGAATGGATTTTCCACGTCGAGACCCTTGGTTAACAATGTAACTCATCGTTACTGTTTGTTTGATCTTGTATTTATGCGGACGAAGGGTTATTGAAAATGGACCGGCTGCAGGTATTATTTTTGTCTGGAAATCCATTGAGTCAATATTATAATGGAAATTCAGGTCTACTTGGCGGCTATTAGATAGTTTAACAGCAACCAGTAGGTTGTCCTCATCTTCAACAACAATGCCCGCAAACATTGCCTCTAGGAGTGCATATTCATCGAGCCCTTGGCATAGTCGAACAAATGTATTGAACGTTACAACCCGGTTTACTATATAATTAATAGCTATATATATTAGTATAATATATCTATTAATGACAGCATAATATAATATATAATAACGTACAGTTTCGTATGTCCAAAATTCGCTCTTGGAACTGCATGTGTAGATTTTCTGGTTGATACCGATACATCGAGTTACGAATAACAGTAGTTGCTTCTTCATCTTCTAACTCATTTTCTTCAGATTCATCACTATCTTCATCAGTACTACTAAAGATATAATCTGAATCACTATCTGACTTGGAATCAGAATTTGAGCTTAGTGAGCTGCTACTACTAGAGCCACTACCAGAACTATGAGAATTGGAGTCGCTACTCGAGTGAGAATCTAAATAAAACAAAAACGTTAGAGATGTCTTAGAGTATACTACATTCAGTTTTAGATCATTAGTCAATACTAACTGTCTAAATTATCACCATGGATAGTAACAAATTGACCACCTAGTGGTCTCATAAATCGTATGGTATCTGCAGCAAAATCAAAAGCTACCAACAATAAGACAAATGAGCTATTAGTATTAGTAAATGTGCTAATCCGATTATATCTTTGATTAAAATAGTAATTCTTACCAAATGGGTCTACAACTAGTGGTAGTGAATGCTGTGACGGATGTACTGTATTCTCATTCTAGCTAGAAATAGTAATATTATCTATTCCTATGTCTAATGAGTGTGTTGAAGATTGTCTTTCAAGGATGGGTTGAGCCTGTAATGATGTCTCAGACCCTAAACAGCGGCGTTCACCTAATAGAAACATTATGTAGGAACATATATTAAAACCCTTAAATATATAGATGGTATAAGCTAAACTTACTAGGTCGTTCATCACTAAGATGTTCTTCATTCCCACGTTCTCTTATCGATTGGTAAAGATTATTGGGTAAACGCCTTATCATCCTAGTAGATGGAGTAGCACTTATTACTTGGCTGTAGGCTACATTGACATTGCTATCAAATGTACCATCAGATACTGGTCTACGTGCAAGGATTATAGAGTAATATTTAGCTTGAATAGTTTCTTGAAATTAAAAGTAGAGTGGTGCCTTTTTTTAAGGATATAGAATTATGAGCTTACATAAACGAATAGGGCGGGTTGGTCTAATATATTGTCGCAGAGGTGTATTAGAATGTTGCCCACTACTACTAGAAGAGCCTTGACTTGTACAATACATCGGAAAACTCTTTAGTATTTCTACCAACTAAGGTTTATATATGTAGAGAAGTAGAGGTAGTTGATAAATGGAGGTTAAGCTATAGATGGCCACGTTAAAGACCAGTTCTGCTATAGCAACAACAAGATATGTAGAGGTAAAGGTTATAGATGCAGTGATTTTCAAATATAGATAGCCACGTTGAAGACCAGTTCTGCTATAGTATCAAGAATTTATATAGGGATAGAGGTAGAGATAGTAGATAGATAGATTTTCATCTATAGATGGCCACATTGAAGACCAGCTCTGCTATAGCAAGTGAATTTGTTTGACCACGTTTGAGTGAGGTTTGGTCTAAAAGCTTATATGTAGTTATATGCTGGCAAGGGGTAAAGTTCTGCTTTTCAACAACCTCTCCCCTATATATCCTTGGGGTGGTCCACCGACCTTTCTGCCTAAAAGTTAGTGTAATTTGATAGAGCTCTATCATAGCTTTCATAGGAGCTTTCATACTACTTTAGAAATCGTTGTATCTTTTCAACCAGTGATGCTAGAGCAACATAACTAAGTGTTTTAGAATCAGAAAGCTATAGTTCTATAACAACATTTTAATTTCAAACACTGTACATTCGGTACTCCTTCGCTGTATGAATGCACAGTGTGTACTAAAAGTTTATTTACAAAATTAAACTTCTGGAGGTCATAGAGATATCAAATATATTGAATAAACTACCTCTTTCTTATCTTCTTTTTACTAGTTTGCCGATGTTCTGCTTTATACATATGGCATACCTTAAGAGCAAGCATTTACATATGCTGTTATGCATATATTCTACTAAATTGTGAGTAATAGTACTAATGTAATACTAGGGGTCGTAATTAGACAGGTTGGGTTGGGTCAAGGGTCTAACCAGTTGACCTATAGGTCAAAAAAACACTGACCCGACCTCACCTATTAGACCTGACGGGTCAAAACTCAGGTTAGCGGGTCAAGACTGATTTCGGTATGATGATGAAGGAAGTGTCAATCAATTTGAACTTGAGTACTCGAAGTGCAAAATTCTATATATATATATATATATAGCTCTCCAAGATGATGGCATGCAAATTCCTGGCAGTGCTAGCAACATCTACTTTTAAAGGTAAAGGGTTTTGTACCATCACAAAAGAATTCGCTTGGGCTCACATGTATTACTGTAAAGAAAGCATTATGGTTAAAGTGTGGTTGAAAATCGACTTCCCTATATGCCCCTAATCCTTTTCCTTTTCCCTTTGCTTATCACTTCATCCTTCTACCCTTCGTTTTCTTTTCTCAATTCCTTTTCAGTCTTTTGTCAAATCTCGTCTCTTACTGCCACCCTCTATAGTCCGTTCTCATTGTACTATTGCTACTTCTTTACTCCTTTTAGATATATCGCTTATAGCTTACTTATCCTTTACTCTTAAATATAAAATATAATCCCACAATAAAAAGAATTTAAGTCCATTTTATGTTATAGCTCTATAGCAGACATATTGACAACTACATCCTATAATATAATGATGCTTCCCAATAAGAAGATTAACTACTTGAATACAAGTACCTTATACATATTATATGTATATACGGGTCACAATGAGTCAATGGGTTGAGTCAACGGTTAGACGGGCTGACACGTAGGTCAGAAAAGCATCAAACCCGACCCATAGACCTGTCCTCAACCTGTAGGTCAGATTGCGACCCCTATGTAATACTACTCAATCCTTTGACTTTGCTATTACCATCCACATTCTCTTCTAAATGACAATGCTACTGCTATTCACATCCTCTTTTATAGTTTAAAAATAGGGTGTAGTTATACTAGTCTCACTGCATAGTAATAGTTTTTGAACAAAAGAATGATTTTTATGTCTAGTTTTACTTTAAAGCTTAATAAAACTGAATATTGCTCGCTAAAAAAAATAGCGGCTGCAGGAATCGGACCTGCGCCTTCCAAAGCCTCAACCGGAATGGGGAGACGCCTTAGTCCACTCGACGATGGCAACATACTAATACATTTCAGCCATTGCATTACTGCTATACCGCACAATTATAAGAAGGGGTGTGACTGCCATACTTCTGGAGTGTATGTTTAGACCAAAAATAAACTCACAAAAATAGTTTTCTATATAAGGCAGCTTCAGTGGCTATGTGACTGCTATTGCCGTTTTAGTATGTTGTTGCTATATATGGTAGGTATATGTACTGCAATTTCTAGTGCTTTAGCTACAATATTGCACCTTCTAGAGGTCTTAATTCACCTTAAATAAAGCCACTTTCAGTGATTTTTATACATCCTCATATGTAATGTCTAAAATAAGCAATGTGACTGTCTTTTATAAAAACATATTTAGATGTATATGCATCATATATATATACCTACAAAGTTTCATAGCAATAGCAATAATAATAGATGAGCTATGGTACATGAAAGGAGAGATACTTAAGGATGGATTAACTAAAAAACACCTATATACTATGCATGAGTCGTTTGGTGCATTCAAAGCTTCTGTCATCCATTTCAATGTAGCCTTGCGCTTGTCATTCCCTGCGTCTTCGATTATGTACTTGAGGTTCTCGCGCACAGTGCATGCTCGGATTACATTGAAGCTGGTACCAAGGCAAATGGATAACTCTTTCTCCATACTAACAGGCAAGGTGGCAGTCAAGCAAATCAAAGGTACTTGCACAGTACGCAACCATAATAGTTGATGCATTGATTGGCGGTAATCGGCAGACTGAACAGCAAGATGAGCTTCGTCTAAAACGACCCGGGAAATCTTTCCACTGCTATGCGCAAGTCGAAGAAAAGCAGCAAAACGACTAGTCGCAGCCTGTTTGATGGAAACCAATAGAAGCCTCGGTAGATGTTGTACTGCTGACATGCTGTTTGTGTACTCGCCACATGAGACATTTAGGTCTTTGACGCGTTTGATGACGTCTGCTGCAAGGGCAACGAGAGGCAGAACAAGAACCGTCGTTTGATTTTCCTTCATTAGCGGCGCAAGGTATACCGATGTTTTTCCACCACCAGTCGGAAAAGCAACCAAAAGATCATTCTGTCCGAGTAAAGCATGTTGAATTGCGACTGCTTGTGCCGAAGACTTGAACGATGCCATAGGCGCATTCAATGACAGCCGTAACGCTTCTAAAGCCTGTAGACCGACGTCTATGCAATAAGAAAAGCATACATAAATATAACAGTTCTCATACAAAACAACATCTTTTACACACATACACATATATACATATATGATAACATTAAGAAAGAATATATTATACATACTATTGTCAGCCACGTCTGTACAATCCAGAGACAGATCCGGTGCTGGCGGCGTATTCACCAAGCGCCGTACTGTATTCTCGATTGATAGCTGCTGTTGAAACTGCAACAATGCGACTCGTTCACAGATAGCCTGGTTCTCTCGATGATATGCAGCCACAGCTAGATCTTGTTTTGAGGCGGCTGTTCGCATTGCTTCCGTCACTGCAGAGAAATCATAAATGCCTGGTCCGACACCTATAAAATATGTAAAACGGATATGTAAATATAAGTATAAAATTTCGATATGAGGATAACACATATGTGCGATAAAAATGAAGCAAAAAATGACACCAAAAGCAAACATACCCAGCAAATCCTGCCACTTTGCAGACAAATGATAATATTCGAAGGCAGTTGTTGCATCAAGATGTCGTGGGTCCTGATCGGAACGCGAGTAAAACCGACCAGCAACTTCGCTGCTATGACCGGCTTGAAGGTCAGCCAGAGTACTGTCTATAGTCGGTAATTTCACGATATGTTGTCTTGCGAAGGCGATGGATATATGCCGGTACTGTTGCCATGTAACGCGGTAACCTAACTCCGTATTCCATATTCTTGAAAAGGTACCTCGTAAGACATCAGGTGACACCGGTTCTCCATGGCGTATTACAAGAGTAGAGCTGGTAACAAAGGATATGATTTCATCGGGAGACGTATGGACGTGTCCAACAAACATACTATTACAAAAAGTTGAGGAATGAGTAAAGGTTCACCAATGTATATTTTGATATTTGATGTATGGTATATGATAAACATGATGACTACTGACCTTTCGATAGGTTTCACAAAAACCAAGTACTTGACAAATGCGCGCGATAAGATAGGAGGTAAGAACCTGGCAACGATTTGATCAAGACCTTTTAGTTCGCGAGTCTTTTGATAATGAGTGACGATCATGATAGACTGGTATGCATTTGACCAATATAAACGGCGGTCGGCGTCGTGCGTGTTTCTTGTTAGTAGCGTAGCGATCTCTGAACATCGCGCTGTCTGCCCATATGTCATATGCATCACGACGAAAAGAAGCATTTGCAAACGCTCAACCCTCTTGATGTATGTTGTAATAGCGGCTCTGTTCCAGTCCACGTCGACACCATCGATACCGTCGATGTATGTTTCGTGTAATTTGGGATCGTTCAATATTTTACACAATACATACTGATAATGGCTGTGCAGGTCGTTGCACTCGTCGTACACGAATGAATACCCGATTGTGGTATTGTTCGGCTCATCATACAGAGCAAGGTAGGAGTTGTTACTGATGCCCAATATCACATCGAGACTGATACCGTGTGTCAGCATGGCTATTTCGTTTTCAATTTTCTTCATAATGCTACTAGCAAGATGTGATATATGATGGAGCTTGACAGTTTCACACGAGTCAGCCAAAGTCAACTCGGTAAAGTTTCCTTTTGTGGACCAGAATATGTAAGGCAAGCAGGAATCATTTGCTACTGATGTCGATGCAAGACGGCTTATTTCAACAAGTGCACCAAATGGAGTTGCATGGGCATCCATGAGGAAAGGAGCATACGTTTGTTCGAGTCTTCAGAAAAACAATAGTTAAGTTACTGTAAACGTCATGGAATATTTGTTTATGATAAAAAAATGTATATAGACATGGATACTTACTTCTCTAAAGCATGATCGACTTCGGACGGCTGCATGATGTCACATAAGACCACGAGTCGTAACTAATACTTCAATTTTGCGATGACCGGGGTTATATCACGGGTAGGAACAAACTTGCCAGTGTAATCCAATGAGTTGATTATGAGGAACCGTATGAGCACGTAGCCAGAGGGAGGGGTGTTTAGCAGCTTTTTTTCTATGAGCGCGATCAACATCATTTTGTGAATTAACCGTCGTGCACTGGTATACTGCCGTTCCACATCTGGTCTTTTCGTTTCAGCGGTGGCAACAAGGACAAGAGATTCAACAAGATTTGTAATTGCGATAGGCGGAGAAAGCAAATACAATGACTTGTTATGCCTGGATCGGATCAAGAACAATATGAAATGTACACCAGTAGTAGCATACTTGTGGACGCTACCATCGCCTCCTAGTTTCTGGAAACCAACCTTGGGCACTCGTTCCTGCGCACTTGTGAGCATATATTGGACGAAGAGGCGATGTTAGTCATTCAGACAAGAAGAATACAAAATAACAATATCAAATGAGAAAAGAAATTACAGTATACATACACGTCATGCATCAGTAAGCGCCGGATAAAGTAGTCCATCGAATCAATATTATTGTGCATACAGTCAAATTACAATCGCACGGCCTTTATAACGTATTGCAGTATAGCGTCGCCTGTATCAACTGGTTTCATAAGGTCGACCAGGTCTTGCATAGTCGCACCTATGAGAGAAACAAATTATATCAGAGCTTTTAGTATAGAATTCATTATTCAAAGGCGCAATATCATGACTAATTGAAGCAAACGGTTTTTTATCATTACCAGTAGAGCACCAATCGGCGACATAATGATTCCACTTGAGATGAGAATAAAACCAGCTTAGAAGGCGGTTGTCGCTGGTGATGGGCCTTCCTTCATCTGCAGTCGGTGGAGCAATGGAAGATCCAACATTCATGATTACTTGTT
This sequence comes from Zychaea mexicana, assembly GCF_025766255.1. Taxonomy (NCBI): domain Eukaryota; kingdom Fungi; phylum Mucoromycota; class Mucoromycetes; order Mucorales; family Lichtheimiaceae; genus Zychaea; species Zychaea mexicana. The sequence goes on from NW_026516799.1 coordinate 44,392, forward strand.
GCATAACTGGTGCTAACTCGTCTGAGACGTTACCACAATCGTCGTTACCACACGTGTCAACATTCATCACGACCGTTGTGTCGTCCGCGCCATAGCATTCCTTCGTGTGCTGGTGCAAGTTGCTTATAGATGCTGCTGTATATGTAGCGGTACAGTGTATACAATGAAAAAGGTCGTCAGCGCCCCGTTCAATCACAATTTTCTCACCTATAAAACACAACAAAGCTAAGCATTTGAAATTATTAGAGAGCAATATTAGCTTACTGTTCACTTTTAAACAAGGAAGGAAACAACAATATATAGCATGACACAAAAAAAAATGAAAAAGACTTACCATCGGGATACGTGACAGTTGCATTCTTCTGATGGGCGATACGAACATGACGTTCACGATCGTATTCGCTAGGAAACAGAGCACCACATCCAGCATGGCTACATTCAAATATACGCATATCAATAGGTGAGATGGGCGAGTTGGACATTGTAAAGAATAAGGATGTTATAAAGCGAAGCAGATAAGCGATGATAAAATGTAATAAAGTATAATTAGCAAATTATGGCTTCATGACCGCGGCCTTTTATACTTTTTTTTTCTTTTTACAACAATGAGTAGAAGTCTCTATGTACTATGACAGTTCCATACAACGGCTTATCAAGAAAGCGGCGATTACAAAGCAACGGGACGATTAGAAATAGAGGATCAGCTAGAAGCAAAAGTGGATTAGCGATAGCTATTATCGATAAACTGTAATCTAATGACATCATTTCTCCTTTTTTTAGGAAAATAAGGGTAGAGGCGAATATGTGATGAGAAGTTGAATAGTAATTGATATGATCAACCATTAATTGTAATTCAGTTAGCATGAAAAACAAATGAGAGAGGTTCGCCTAATGAGTCTAATAGTAGATATAGTCGACATACCATGAAACCAATAGTATCATAGCTGCAGTTTGTTTATTTGGGAAAATGGATGCAGTGAGCTTTTGAAAAAAAGGGTCGATCACAAAAGAGAGTCGATTAGTAATAAGAACGCTTGCAAATTGTGAATTGATTAGTAACAAGTTTTTACAGGAAAGGGTCCAGAAAAAAAAGTAGGGTCCAGTTGAAAAAAGGGGTCAACAACTTGTGACAAATTTATGGGAATAAAGGGTCTGTGTGAAAAAGGGGTTTGTACAAAAAAAGGGTCGGCTAATATCAGACATGATCAACAAACTATTTATTATTGACAACATAGCAGCAACTGTTATACAACACAAGTTCGGTATTTTCCCATAAGATTTGCGCCTTTCACTTTTCAGGGTGGCGTCGTTTACAATGTAAAATATACAGCAATGGGCCACCAAGTAAAAAAAAACATAACTCGCGTAGATAAACGACAGCACCTGGACCACTTTGCGGCTGGACCTTTTTTTTTAGTTCATCGCTTTCAATCTCATATAATGCAATTTACAACGCAAATTATTGTATCAATGTATACAAATCGAGTTGGTCTTGCATTTTTTAGAGCAAATGTATGTCATATTTTACATGGGTAAAGGATCACGCAGCAGCAGTATAGGGTACCTCTCTGAACAACGCGTCATTCTGATTTATAAGCTGATATGAGGACCACTGTGCGGTAGTTTGGTCGATCAGCATATATATTATGCCTTTTCCAAGCACGTATACAAGTAAGGCAATACAATCATAGTGATTATATTTACTTTTGTTGACTGTCAGCAGTAGTATTATAGTATCAAGCTCTTGTTTGCTTCCTCATTTACAATGATTTGAATCGCAATATCAATGAAGCTAAGCATCATGATCAGCAGTGAAATCAACAACGTCATATAAACATTGTGGTAATTGTAGACTGGATTCACATCAAAGAAAACAACAACGTCATAAAGTTACTGTAATAAGTTTAGACGTAGACAACAACAACAACGATAAAGAGATTGGTCTAATTACGCCATCGTAATGTATATCGATTCTTACATATAAGAGTGAATATGTAATAACCATTACAAATTACAATAATAAAGCTTATAGTATAGAAGTACTACATCGTACGATACTGTTTTATGCGCTTCTTACTAATGCCACATACAACATAGCATGTGCACGATTCGGTAGTTTGCTTGGTACAGAAAAAATATGCAATTGGTACTGAGCTATTTTTGCTTGTACTTTTATGTTCTTTATACGGATAGGTGCACATGAAGATGGCGAGACCAGATTCAGACAACATCAACAAGATACTAATTATTCAATTAGATCAATTGCATCATTTCATTGATCTCATGAAGGATATGGATATCTCTGTTGAGTAAAAAGCAATTATCAACTTTTTGAATAATTACATATCAACTTGTTCTGTGTATAAAGATGCAAAGATTGTAGCGGTAATGATGTAGTTGTATATATGCATTTAACCTTATATTGATGTGGAAAAAGCCGAATGATATCATCTATAGTAGATCTTATAACAGCGATCAACATGAGGTACTGATTATTCTTCACATTAGTTATTTCGATAACGACATCATTATATCGATTCTTTCTGCTACATATATAGCATTTAATATGGTGGTACGCTTCAACATACTGCTGCGGTATAACTATTATACAGTATCCAGGCGATTGCCGTTTTGTTTGAGCTGGTCTATTAAAAGAATTGGTTGAAAGGTATGTATCATATTTCACAAGAGATGTTTGCAAAAATGACTATATGCAAAAAAACCATGACGAAAGTTGGACTGAAAATTGAGTATAGATAGATGCTACCATTTTTTTATGGGAGGGGGCCAGTGTTTTGAATAAAATCATTACAATTTGCAACAGTGAATCTTTATTCTTTGACGAAGTGTTCATCGTCAACAACAATGATACTCAATTTACAGTAGATGCCATCGTCAAAATGATCCAAGATTGCAAATCAAAATGAATTCAGAGCGCTACTATGAAAGATATGAAGTACGGAGAATTGAGAATTTGTTTTATACGTAGATGTATAATATAAAGATATATGTTAAGCACTGCTCTCGACGCAACTTACTGCATTATTTCTTTTTTTCAGGAGCATCGAACAATAATGAAATGGCCAACAAGGCATTGACGATGACGATTACGTTGGCCAAAACTTTAACTGCTAGTAATGTTGGTAGAGGAGGGAAAAGGTACTGGAAGTATTGTCGGTCACTGCTAGTTGACACACAGATATATAGATTTAGCATTCACATTTTTTCTCCTTGAGTGCAAGCATTATTCAACTAGTTTGACAATTGCAATTGGCAAGATCGTGAAAGGGGCTCTTATTCCAAACAGCAATACCGAAAGTGAGAATGAAAATTCTGTAATACTATCATAATATGTATTATTGCTATTCTAACTTTCCTAATGTTTATTTTACTGTGCATCCATTTTTTTCATTTGAATGACATTGGCGTTATATGACGGACGCAGATTGTCAAAAACAGAAGAATGCTCTTAGAATAATAATTACATGCGTTTATTTCTCATCCTCGCTGATCAATAAAGAAACCGTGTATTGATAAATGTGAAAGGAGGTTTTATTGAGAGAGAGCCTAATACCCTTTTGTAACGCTATGAAAGAGCTGGTTTGGTGATGTTGACGGTATATAAAAATTGTTCTACTCTGCTTTATCTATTGGTAATAGAAGGTGTCGTGGTATTAGTTATGCTTGGGACTTTGACCGCTTTTACAATTCCTGCAATCACAATTATGTTTGTAGTTAGTTATTCTGCAATGGTCGATTGGGATCTTACTTTTGGCATGCTGTATACATTGACACAATGAAATAGGTAAAAACGTCTGTCCCTTAAGTCGCAGTATTTCAATAGCAGCAATTACGAATGCAGTGTATGGCTTTCAAATTTAATATCATGAACGGTGGTGTACGTCGTCAATTAGATCAAGGAGCACGGATAAGCTGTGAATAAAGACTAACCACATTGACTGTTTCAAATTCAAAGTATATACTTATATAATATGTTACAGTATACTTCTATATCGTTATGTACATGCTGTCGTTTCATTGAGCACGAATAGCGATAAATCCGCTGGAGAAATGCTGTTATATATACATTACATTCACGACAGCATAATATTGATATTATTGGCACAAGGTGTATAACCCTCTTATAGAAATCATCTATCATACATAGTCTACTATAAATTGTGCTTATGCACCGTTTATCTACATAGTGTATGGTGCCCGTTACCTAGAAACGTAAATTTTTGGACCAATTTTTGATGTTTTATTTCAGCTTTTTTCACTTATACAACCTACTTTTTTGGCTTCATAGAACGATAGAGAGAGGCTCAAAGAGCAATTCTATGAAGCGTTTATATTTACTTACAGGCAAAAAAAATTGAGAAATAAAGCGTCGAAGTTGGGGTAGATTCGAAAATTTAGCAGAGGATTTTGTCAGAATGTCCACCCCACCATACACTAGTGTATGACATTGAATCGGCGATCTCCATATTAGGAAGGTAGTGTAACATTAGTGATAAGCGCCGGTGCAATATATACCTCAGCCTTCCAATCAACATTGACTGTAATGGTGCCATGTAAATTATAAGTAGGATGACAAAGTTTTATTGTTCCTTCTTCTTCCAAAACATTCCATACAATGGGGAGACTCAACAAGCGCCAGAAGCACCTTAAAAGCATGCAAGAGTCAAAGAACACACTCAAGTAAATTTCTTGTGCATTTAAAGAGAACTGTCAGGCTTTAAGAATCATTTGAGAGTAGTTTGTTTACATTAAGTCATCCTACCCCTCATTACTAGCGTTAATGAGCCTACTTGGGTACCACTTGTGGATAACGTGAACGAAAGTGAATACAATGAGCTTTTCGATTTCGACGATGAAATGTGGGAGGATACTGCCGAAAGTACCAATCAAGACGCTGCTGATGCAGAGGACTGGCAGCTGCTTGGAGTTTCTGCAACAACCTTAGTAGATTCTGCCACCAATTTGAGTCTTGAGTGGAGAGATGGTGCTGATGACTACCTTCCAGACTATAGAGGTGTGATTGACTTATTTCTTCTAGTTTGTTTGTTGACTGTTTTATCTTCTTACTGCAGTCGTTTCCAAATACAAGAAATGGCAAAAAAACTGCACAGCGCCGTCGTAGAAATGCAAGAGAGCTCGCTGCATCGGGTAAAAAGCATCGAAAAATAACAGAGTTCTTTGCTGCGTCATCGACCACTGATCCATCGTCATTGTCAGCTGCAGATGAAGTCTTGATCGTTCTCGAAGATCAATCGCTAATGAAGGAGAGACATGCGGCTTTGCAACAACTGATGCAGACCAGCAAAAACCAGCAGTCGCCATCAGGCCAAATGAAGCCATACGATGTCCTATGGTACAATTGTGTCTTGCAATTCCTGGGATATCTAATCGAGCACCAAGGCCAAAAGAAACAGAAAATCGTCGAATCTGAAAGAATTGCGAAACAATTAGGTGGTGGTTCCATACAGTATTTGGGTCGGGCAATCAGATCGTGGACCAAATCATATGTTCTCACTAGCGAAGTAACTGCTCATCGCCAAGGCAAGCATTCTAAGCGAATTTCTCTGCTTGCCGATGAGGATATCAAGCTTGCAATTTGCAAGTGGATCAAAGAGCAGCCCCCACAGCAAAGAAAAGTGGAGCTGATCAGAAAAAAATTGCAAGAAGATATCATCCCACGAAAGCTTGGTTTGCTGGTATCGATTGGTGAAAGAACAGTTGCGAGAGCTTTGCACTTGTGGGGATACAAATTCCGAAAAAATATGAAGAATGTACGTATGAATGCTTTTTACCATTTGACTATCTATATACATTGAGTGGATATATCGGCTGAACGGATTTAGAAGTTGAGTGGATGTAAAGATCAGCAGATATTGTAGGCTGAGCTCAGATTCTTTTATAAGTTTTTTACGATGGCCACGAAAGAGATGATGTGGTGATATATAGAAAGGAATGGACCAAGAGATTGCTGACATACGCCAAAAATATGGTCACATACACCGGCGAGAGTATGGAAATCGAGTGTGTTCCGGACACTGTATGTAATGGCGATACCCGTTATGTGTTAGTTACATATGACGAGTGCATTTTTTACTCAAACGACGGTGTCAAATCTGCATGGTTCACTGAGGAAGAAACCGTGTTGACACCTAAAAGTCAAGGTCAATCTATAACGATTTCTGACTTTATGTGCCCCTGCCATGGATCGTTGAAGATTGATCCAGATGATGAAAGATTTAGTGATCTCCAATGCAGAAATCCAGAGCAATCTTCTATCCTGGTGCAAATAGGGACGGCTACTAGACTAGCATGAATATAGTGAAGCAATTACGCGAGCGAGCCATCCCTATCTTCAATGCACTACATGGAGACGATAGCATTAGTATGTGCACGTGAAGGGAGAATATTATATATTACTTGATTTTGAGTTTTTAACGATCGTAAGTAGCTGTTTTCTGCTTCGACCAGAGTAGCAATCATAACGCGTTTGCACCAGATGCGTTATGCGTTAATAGAATGAGTCTGCATCCCACAGACGCGGATGCCGATCCTGGCAACCATTTTAAGTCCGGATGGTTTTATACCGAGCTCTCCGGGTATGGGAGGGTACCAAAGCCGCAAAACATGTATTTTAAAGATGATAATGGACAACTGAAGTTTAAAGGCATCAAAAGAGTAAGTGATCATATTTTTTTAGCTTGAAGCTAATGCCGATATATATGTTTTCTGTGCACTAAGATCTTGTCCTGTATCTATCATTTATAAAATGGTTTAGATCTTGCAAGAGTGTGGCGCATGGATTCCTGGTCTATTGTTGACATGTAAGAACAGCCCTGGTACATCTGATAACCGCTGTTGCGCTCGTCATCTTCTTGGGTCCCATCCTGATTTTCGGAGACAGGTGACAGCTCTTGCAGAAACTGTTGAAAATGCTGGCCATGTATTCGATCTGTATCCCAAGTTTCATTGCGAATGCAACTTTATTGAAAGATACTGGGGTGCTGTAAAGAGATTTGCCAGGGAAGAATGTGATTATAGCTTCAGATCCCTCTCCCAAAACATTACACAATATTTAGATAGCATTCCTTTAGCTATGATACGTCGCTTTGAGCGAAAAGCATGGCGTTATATTGACGCATATGAGAAAGGACTCACTGGACGAAAAGCAGAAAAAGCCATGAAGAAATATAAATCCCACCGGCGAATTTTCTACATTGATGATCTCACAGATGAAGAATAAATATCGCTAGCTAAAAATAGAAGTTTATAGAGGCAGAAATTAAAAATTTTGAAATGTCCACTTGTCGTTTCTAGGTGGCGGGCACCATACAGCTAGAGATAAAACTATTATTGCATTGAATACGCTTATCATAGCAGTGTGATGTGAGAAGATATGTTTTGATAATATTGCATTTGAAGTAGGCTGTATTTGTGCTACATCATACTTTTGCTACATTATATATTGCTTTGTGGTCGCAACATGCCATTATTTATTACATCGTGTCTTACTACACCATCTTTGACTATACCGTATTTCTACCACGCAGTGTTCTACTACATCGTCTTCAACTACGATGCATTTCTATTACGTCGTATTTTACTACGTCGTATTTCTACCACGCCGTGTTTTACTACGTCGCATTTCTACCACGCCGTGTTTTACTACGTTGTCTTTTACTATATGGTATTTCTATTACGCCGTGTTTTACTACGTCATATTTCTATTACCTCTTGTTTTTTATATGTCGTTGTCTTAAATATGATATGTATTGAGAATAGATACCATGTATTCAACTTGAGATAGTGCACTAGTAATGAACAATATAGACGTATTTTTTTGAAAGGATAATATGTCCGTATTACACAGATAAAAATACGATCGTATTAATATGTCCATATTAAATAATACGATTTCATTAATAAAATGGACGTGCAAACAATATATTATTAAATGGTGGAAGCGTCGACGTCGATGGTAAAAGGAATCGGCAAAATGATCATGTGCGTTTGGAGCAAGAACAAAGACAAGAAAGGCCTTCGTTTTTACCACAATGCTATACCAACGAACACACACACGCGCACACATATATGTATATCTAATATGTACGTTCGTTCTTACCTCCATCTCACCATATATATTATAATTACGTGGTGATACCAACTTCATCTCGAATCGCTGTTACAGTTGTGTCTATTGGAATTGATTTGAGCAGGTTTGACAGTGACCGTTAGTATAAAAGTGCAGATGCTTATTTCTGCCGCAAATCGTAATTACTCTCCCTGTGCTATTTACTACCGCTCCCCGTTCTCAATGAGCTTTACGATGTACAGATGCACTTTCATAGTTACCTTGTCTCAAGATGAATGGCAGACTATGTAGTTACAATGCTTTTTTTTGATCGCTGACAAAACATATACTGCTGCATTCAATTTTTTCTCCAAGTCCCTTTATTCTGTGCCTGCTTCCCTTCACCTATCTGACTTTCAAAAAAATTGAAAACTGGAGGGGGCCAAAGTTAAAGTCAGGGCAGAATAAGGAACTTGAGGGTTACCCCCCCTTATGACATAATGGTGTTATGCTGAAAAATCAAATTCTCAGCAAATTTGCTCAAAATTCAAATTCTCAGCAAATTTGCTGAAAATTCAAATTTCAGCAATCCTCATTTTTCCGACAGGGTTAGCCCCCCTTATGACATAATAGTGTTATGCTGAAAAATCAAATTCTCAGCAATCCTCATTTCCTCATTTTTCCAAGCAATGTTAGAAATCACATCCTGTGCGGTCACCTCACGGGTTGACTCTAATGAAGGACACTAATGGTTCTCCTTATCACTAATAGTGTCATGAATATTTCTTTATATATTAATAGCTCATTCCATTCACCACCATATATAAAGTTACCCTTTCAGGGTTAAAAGCTTCCTTCGGGAGCTAACTTTATATATTCATCATAAGGACAAAGGTATGTGGTGGTGTTGGTGTACCAACATGATGGAAAGGTAAACCTTTCTCATCAACCACTACCACTAGAGTTTTAATCTATAACAATTAATTTAGCAATAAATTGATAATTAATTTTAGTTATTCCTTCCACTGTCAAGCGTTCAAATAAAAATCTAACTTTGTTGATTTTTAAATGAACTGGGCGTCGTCGTACCTCCTAGCCTGTTTTAAATTAATTATTTAAGGATATAACAGCTTATACAATTTAAAAAGGTTTATATAAAACCTAAACCTTTTGAAGAATTATAAATAAAAAAAGTTAAAAAAATCTTAAACATTTAAAAAACAAAAAAGTTATAATATAATTTTTTATTTTTCCTAAGCATGTTTAAACAATGATATATCTTTAATTAATAAAACAGTTAAAGGAATTACAGTTAAGGATTAACCCTCATCAAGGTCATTGCTTAGGCTTGCTTCGTTGCTTGATGACACCTCCGACCAAGTACTGTCCCAGTCTGTATCCGATCCGCCATTGCCACTAGCGCTGCTACAACTATCGTCATCGCCGAAAGTATTGTCATCACCACCAGTTTCGCCATCACCATCGCTATCGTAGCCATACGCCTCTCCAGCTGCCACCGTATGAATCATCGCCGATGGACCTGTCGCGATTGTCTTGTTGCCTCAACCATGTAAAAACTTGAGCCCATCACGGATGTCCGCGTATGCCCTCTTATCTAAGGCCAACCAATGAGCAAGGCTCAAACCAGAATCAACTTGCTTCAGCCCCTCCCAGATGTCTACTTGGTCAAGCTTGATCAGTAACTTATGTGGGGGTTGCCGTTTCCTTGGCGCCTTGACTGCCTTCTCTTTGCTACTACTGGTCCCGCCATTCTTGCCGCTCTTGTTGTTGCCACCACTACTGCCATTGGGTTAGAGCATGGGCAAATTCAATGGCGCTATCACATTCTTGCCTTTCTTGTCCGCCCGAACATTCGATACCAACAATGTTTCCGACACACTGCACTTTTGTCCAATGGCATAGACATCGACCGCCTCCACTATGTGCATACCAGACGACGACGGAACCTTGTTTTCTTCATTATTTCTTATTGGGGAAGGGGAATTCGATTAGACGACAGTGTTCCTGCCTACTACCACCCGTTGCCATTTCCCTGGTCAGAGAATAAACAATATCTATATTTGTTGTTATAAATAACAACATTATGATATTTTATTATTCTGTCAAGCATTCTAATAAAAATCTAACTTCGTTGATTTTTAATTGAACTGGGCGTTTTCATTCTTCCTAGCCTGGTTTTTCCCAAACATAATGGTTGAGATTAATCCTAATGGTTGAGAATTTTATAGGGTTTGAGAAATTATTTTTTTTAAACAAAAAATTAATTTCATTATTTATTATAATCTCTTTAAAATTATATTATCTATAATTCTTTATTTATTTTTTATTTTATTAAAAACATAATACTAAGGTTTATCTTCCGTCCTTATGTATAAGACTCGGACACTGCGTCGATATATGGCCTTCTTGGTTACAGTTCCAACATTTGGGTGGGGGCCCTTAGTGGGTATTTGGGAGGGGTTCTTCTGTACTGCTGCGAGGGTCCAAGTTGTAATTGTAAGGCATGCAGACCTTCCGCCACTTGCGTCAACAATGTGTGTGTTTGCGACACCGAATCCTCTGGCGCCAAACTTAAAGGTGCCGCCCTGCCTGACGAAGCCATGCTGCTACCCACCACCTTGACTTCAAACTTTCTTCTTGATGCCACACCACTCGCCACCGAGACATCCAGGCTGCATAAATACTTGCTCCTTGCATTCTTGATGCATATTGCCTTATCTACCGCCACTTTCCATGACGTTGCCACCGCTGATTCTTCCATGCGAAATGTGATTTCTGGATCAATAGCTTGGATGAAATAATGGACTTGGTATGACTCCTCAGCTAACCCAACCAGAGAAAACAGCTCCTGCAACTTATATGCGACATCCTCGACAGTTTTGCCTTGGTCTTACTTTACGCATTCGATTTTCGCCCACTATGTCTCTCGATGTTCAGCTGAAATAAACCGCACCTTAAACGCCTCTTCGAATGTTTCCCATGTAACAATGCTATCTTCGAGTGGCACCCACCAGAGCTCAGCTTGCCCCTTCAGATGCGAGGCCGCGATGAGCAACACCTCAGTGTCGGACAGGTTGCCTCATTGCCAGAGACGTTGAACTTGGCGAAGCTACACCATTGGATTCTCGCCCAAACCGGAACCAGAGAAGGAGTCAGGCGACGAGATAAACTTGAATATCTTGTTGTTTACGGAATCGGTTTCGTTCATTGTTGTTGATGCACGACACGGTCTTGTTCTTCAAATGATGATCCCAGTCGACCCCCCAAATTGACACGTGTGGTGTTTGGAAAAGGACAAAAGGTAGTATATAAAAGGGAAAAGGTAGAAAGGGGTCAGAGGAATAGGGTTGGTATGCAGTAAAATACAAATAGACAGAATCCAGAAAATAAAAAGGAATCAGGGGTATGATGAACGCGAAATACAAATACACAGAAACACAATTACAATAACGGCAAGTTCCACTTCCAGTGTCAATTGTCAATCCATGAATATATGTCTGAAAACGCTTAATCTTTATTTTATCATGGGGTTAATCCCCTTTTATACACCTTGTCAACTGGGCGCGCTCAGCCGAGAATGACGCCAGGCACAGAGGACAACAATCTCTATTAGGTAGTTTGGACAGAGTAGAAGACGGAAAAATAGGGAAATGGATATAGCAATGTCTATATGATGGATGGAAACATAAGAGAGAGAGTACGATGGAAAATAAGAGGGGCCATGAAATTATAGGGTCATAGTAACAAGGTGAGGGTAATAAGGGAAAAGGACAACAGAGAATAATATAAACTGCGTAGGGCAGGTAGCATGAGTACATGAGAGAGTATAATATGGAAAATAAGGATGGATAGAAATATAAGGGACGGGTCCTATTAAAAGAAGCATAAAGAAGAAATAATATTCGGCGCCTATAGCTGGCACGATTTAGAGTTGAAAGAATGTAAAATGACGTGAGAGGAAATGACAGAATTATTTATAGAAAAAGAGCTAAGGGAAATAAGAAAAATAAAGAGAACTGACAAAAAGGGAAAAAGAAGTATGATAATCCCTAGATGGGGGGTGCGAGAAGAATTGTGGGGAGTTGGGGGGAACCTGTGGATCGGATGACCATCGCCGGCAGAAAGATCTGCCACCGAAATTGCCTATGATTGGCCGAAGCCAGAATTCGTTCGTCGGAAATGAATGAGGCCGAGAAGTCCCAGACACTTCGTGTCAGTTAACATATTGGGGATGTAGCTCAAATGGTAGAGCGCTCGCTTAGCATGCGAGAGGTACTGAGATCGATGCTCAGCTTCTCCAGTTTCTAGTTACTTAGCTTAACTAGCTATAATTTTTCCGTTTTAGCGGCGCAACACTTTTACTAGTGTCGTCCTTTTTGTAAGATTGTACCACGAAGAATAATGACGACCCACGAAGGAATAAAAACGGAGGGGAGACCACAAAGAAATAAGACCACGAAGGTATATGCACAAAGATAGATAGGTTATTAGATGCTCTTTTTATTCAATCAAGTTGACCCATATTTATACTATTTCTACAATTATAAATATACATTTATACTGCTGCGGATATGATGATGATGATTACAATGATAAGCTGCGGATATAATAATAGCTATGAATAAAGGTATGACTCCGACGATTAGTGTTGCGCAGTAAAGAAGTATAATAAGTGGGCAGCTGCGCAACTTGATGACCGCAGTAAAAGAAATATGTACAGTTATTAATATAACCGAGTATTGTGCAACGACATTACCCTCCCTCCAAACTATTGGTCAGCCTCGACCAATTCAGGGGTAGAGTATTCTTGGATCAAAGTGCGGGCGGCGGCATGAGTGGCTACAGGATCAAACCAAGGAGACATGGGCGCTGATTTACTATGGATAGGGCGAAGTCGGTCTGTATGGACCCAAGATCTATACTCCTTGTCATTAAGGTCCTTGACTTTGTAGGTATCAGTATCTAGGTTGCGATCGAGAATAATGTATGGCCCTTTCCAGTGATATTCCAGACTAAGTTTCTGTTCGTGGCGCATAAGAACTTGATCACCAACAGAAAAAAATTGATGTTTTAGTATGGAATCCCAGATAGCCTTGTCTCGTTCGGCATTGGCTTTTAATCATGCCGCTGCATCAGCACGGGCTTCTCTTAGTCGGATAAGGGCTGGTTTGCGTGCATTCTCCAGATGTTCCAGGTCGTGATCTTGATCCAATGCTTGAGTAACCAAAGGTGGTAGGATATCACTAGGAAGTCGGGGTTCGACACCATATACCATAAAGTATGGACTAATTCCGCTGGTTCGATGTTTGTAGATATTGCTTGTAAACACGGATTGTGACAAAAACTCATCCTACCTATGGACTTCGCCATTAACATATTTTCAGAGCATTTGCTTCAGAATGCCGTTGGTACGCTCAACCTTGGAATTTGTTCTTGGATGGAAAGCGGATGTCAACTTGTGATGGACTTGACACGACCTAGGTAAGAGTTCAACACCTTGGACATAAAATTGCTACTGCAATCAGTGCAGATTTCCACAGGACTTGAGAATTGCATGAGAATGGCGTCATAAATAAAATCTGCAATAGCTTAGCCAGTGGCATCGGCTACTGCACGCGCGATCGTCCAGTTAGTGGCATAGTCAACGGCGACAAGAATCCAGTGATTGCCCTTAATTGTACGTGGTAATTCGCCGATAAAATCGAGGTACCAGTGAGCAAATGGTGCAGGAACGTCCAAGGGTCGCATGGGGGCATGATGGGTGCCACGGTCGGCATTAGCACCGAGCTAACACTGGGGGCAATTGTGGAGCCAGTCTTGAATGTCTTCCTTCATATTTGGCCACCACCAGCGCTTCTTAATGATATCGTACAGTGTAACTTTACCAGCATGCCCTAAACTAGTATGATAATGTTGTACAAGATCGGCGCGACGGGCAAACAACGCGAAACGAATTTCTTGAACCTCAGATCCAATCTTGACTTTGCGAAAAATTTGGTGTTTCCTGACCAAGAACTTATCACGGTATTTATTGAGGAGATCCTTGTATGTTGCTGGCCACTTGGATTCGGCAAAAATGTAAAACTTGGGCCAGTCAGATTCCTCAATAGCTTTCATGGCATACAAATATCCAGGCTCAGTTGGTGCTTCAGCAGGGGTATAATCGGGACCATCCCAGCGAGACAGCAGGTCAGGGACAATGTTTTCCTTTCCTTTCTTGTACTGAATCTCAAGGTCGTAGAGTTCCAGCTCAGCCATCCAGCGTGTGAGGCGTGGTGGTAGCAGCTTGTGACGAGAACGGAAATACACCAGTGGGTGATGGTCGGTGCGAACAACAAAGTTTCGGCCTTCAACAAAGCAGCGCCAGGTGCGTAGAGCATGCAATATTGCCAATAGTTCACGTTCTTGAGCAGGCATGTTGTGTTCGGCAGATGATAGTTTCTTTAACTCATATGCTATCGGATGCATTTTGCCATCCTCCCCTTCTTGGAGTAGTACCCCTCCAACAGAATAATCAGAACTATCCACCTCGATCACATAGGGTTTCACAGGGTCAGTAGTCATGCAGGCTTTGATTTCCTCGAAAGCGGTTTGGCAGTCAGGTGTCCACGTAATTGCTCGTTTCTTTGCTCTAGTGCCCTTCATCAAGTCAATCAAGCACGCCGTAATCGAACTAAACGCACGAATAAAACGACGGTAATGGGAGCAAAGACTAATGAACTGACGTACTTCTTGAACATTTTTTGGGACTGGCCATTCTTGAATTGCTTTGACCTTCGACACTGACGGCGAAATACCACTAGCAGAAACATAGAAACCAACGAACTCCAACTCGGTCTTGTAAAATTCGCACTTCTTCTTGTTTGCCACGAGTTTGGCATCTCGTAACAGGCTAAGGACGGTGGCAACATCACGGTCGTGGTCCTCTTTGGTCTTGCTGAAAATCAGAACATTGTCTAAATATAGCAGACAGCATTTATCGATATAATCACGTAGGACCCCATTGAGTACAGCTTGGAAAACAGACGGCGAATTACGAAGGCCAAATGGGAGCACAGTCCAGGCGAACGAACCATAACGCGTATTAAAAGCTGTCTTGGGAATGTCTTCTTCACGAATATGCACTTGGTGATATCCAGATTTTAGGTCAATGCTTGAAAAATAGCGGGCCTTTGACAAGCGTTCTAGACATTCATCAATGCATGGTAGCGGGTGTGAGTTACGCTTGGTGACCTGGTTGATGGCACGATAGTTGACACAAAGACGCAGCGACCCGTCTTTTTTGCAGACGGACAGGACTGGGGCACCCCAAGGCGAAGCAGTTGGACGGATCAGACCCAGAGTGAGCAACTTGTCAAGCTGTTTGCACAACTCATCGAGTTCAAGTGGACTCATCTTGTATAGTGGGCGATTGATGGGCTCAGCATCGCCTGTATCAATCGCATGGCTAACATCTCAGACTGGTGGTAAACCAGGGAGCTTGTCTTGGAATACCTCTAGATACGCTTGATAGAGCTGTTGGGTTTTGTCTTGGTGGGGTGGCTCTGCCCCTTCTCCTCGATCGTCAGTAAAGAAACATAGGAACAGCTCGTCAACTTGGCTCCGCTTGGTCAGTCGGGTTAGCTGTCGATGAGAAATAAGGTAAGCTAACTCAGGAGTGCTGTGTGGATACTTTAGTTGGAGCAAATATTGGATATCATTGACTGCGAACTACCAAGTGTCTTGATCCCAATCAGGTACTGGTTTCATGCGTTTGATCCAATCACGGCCCAAAATTAAATCAAACTTGGTGTTCAACACAAATGCGGATACATCATGATGGAAACCGGCAGCATTCAGTGACAATGTTACAGCGCGATCAATAGAGAACATATGACCACCTGCTGTTTCGACTTCTTGGCCAGGAACAGAGCGAACAGGGCAACCAGCAGCCAAACGAGGGGAGACATAAGATGCGGAAGTGCCACTATCCAGCAATACATCAATCGGTTTCCCATTGCAGACCATGTTGTACAGGGTAAATTGGTGTCTTTTATTGAGTATATAAATTCGATGTGTCTAATATCATCCTCGAATACCTTCCATTCCTCCTCCTCCCCAGCAACTAGGGTATCATCCGACAGGTCGATCAATGGCAGCTGGTTTTCTCGAGCTGAAGTGGGGACGGACTCAGAACCAGGACCAGAAACACCCGAAGAACCTTGACTAGATGCATCAACTATGTTAAGGGATGGATACACGTGCGAAGAGCCTCCCTTTAAGCTCGACGCACTTTGCCTTTTAAATCCTTGCGAGGCGGAAATGAACCAGAGCCAGGGTTCGAACTACACTTGCCTTGTGGTGGTGAGGGACAATCACGAGCGATATGGCCCTGACCATTGCAGTTATAGCAACGGCGAGGGCGACGTTGTTGGCCATAGGTACTAGTGTAGTTATGACGGCTATCAATAGCATCCAACTCCATGGGGGTGGGTCCATCATAGGCAGCTAGTACGGCAATGGAGGATGACTGGGTGACCTGGTGACCATGGCCATTGGATGAAGGCCGGATGGGATCACGAATACCAGCAGTATACTTATGGACAGCCTCAAATGTCTCAGCAGCATTGTACGCAGCCACCAACAAACTAGGTTCCTGAAGCAACACCTATACACGTATGTCATAGGAAAGACCCTAGATAAACTCGTGAATGGCATCTTCTTCGAGTATACTAGACAAGTCAAGCATAGTATTCCAAAATTCAGTTACGTACTCACGAATGGTTCCAGTCTTAGGGGATAAGTCGGTATCAAAATGATTTCTAGAAATTTAAAGATATTTATATTAATGTAATATTTTTGAATTTTGTGTTAATAATTTTTTTACGTTAAAGTTTTTGTTATAATTAAAATATATAATATTCATATTTAAAAAGAATTAAAAACTTATACTTTATAATATAAATTGTTAACTATTTTTTTTTAATTTTAAATTTTAACTTTTATATTTTATAATATAATTTTTAAAACATTATAAGATTTTAAATTCATGTTTATACATTTATTAAAGATTTAAAACATAATTATATTAAACAAAATAATCAATAAAATTATTACAATAAATTAAAAACTAATTAATATATAAATTCATTAATTCTGATTTTGTTAATTCATAAAGAAATAATTTTAATTTCGAAACCAAAAAAGACATAGTCTCCCCTCATAATTATTTTTATTTTATGTAGCATATATTTGAAAAGTTAATGAATAACGTCAGCTGTTATTGTAATAAACTTTTTATCGCCATAGCTAAATCTAATATTCCTCCATTATATATATATATATTTTTAATTTTTATTTTTTTTTATTTTTTTGATATTTATAGATTGTTTTCTCTCTTTTTTTTCTTTTTTTTTAGGTACATGTAGTTTACTATGTTGAGAACATAGAAAATCAGGTTTATTGTCACCAATATTTGTTCTTATTTTCCGATAACGTATATATCCTTCTTTTTTTCCTCTTTTATAAACATATGAATATATATTATTACTGCTATTGATATACCAAAAATAGTTTGTTTTTGTTTCTTCCAATTTTTCCTTTATGATATTTTTCATTAGTTTTTGTTTTTCTTCTTTCAAATCACATAGAATTTCATCATCAAAATATTTATCCATAACTTGAGTCATGATATCTTTCATTGAGCTTATCATAGGTTGCTCTCATTTCACTCCGAACAGAGAACACCATACCCTAATATAGCAATGGCAAATACATTTTCCGTTCTCCTTCCAAAAGAGGGCTTCTCGGAGGCCTCCAATTTTGGTAGTGGCTTCTCCGATGGAAAGGCCTCCGTGGTGGCTCGCTCGGATCGATATAAAAGGAAACTGTCACTTTCATGAATAATAAAAGTATTGAAAGAAAAATACACCCTCTATTTTTCATCTATTTTATCTGCTTTTATCATAAAAATGAACAATATTCCACCATCAGCTATTATTCGCCGCCCAACGCACAATCATCTTGAAGAAAAAAGACGTCGTCGAGCAGCATTCATCAAGCTCTTGACGCAACTTGTAGCACCCGCCATAGGAATGCTTCCTTCGGTCAATGCGAACATCGTCGCAGCTTACGCTGGTTCGCCGCATCATTTTCGAGCAGCCAAGATCCCAAGAATTCACAGCACGGAATATTGGACATTGACCCACTCGAATCTTCGCGATGACGACGGTCCTGGCAGCTATAAATATCATTACCGCATGCGCAAATCCATATTAGAATGGCTTGTCAATACTTTGTCTGTGCATCAGGAATTTGTGTCAGAGTCATCAAGAATGACACCAGTTTATATTCAAGTCTGCTGCATACTATGGCGTTTTACAAATACTCACATTGGATACAGAATGTTTGAGACGCAATTTGGCTTTTCTCAAGGATCGTACCACAACTTTACTGTGCGATTCATAAAAGCTATTTGCGACATCCATGGCTCCAAGATCAGGTGGCCACGCTCTCCAGAAGAAGCCCGTGAAGCTTCCAACGCCTTTTCTTTGCCCTCCGGTTTACCTACCTCTCGAGATGCCTCAGCAAGGCTGCAAGGGGCGATTGGAGCTATGGATGGCAAGCTCGTGGTGATCCACAAACCAACGAAGCAAGGTCAATGGTACTTTGACCGCAAACTGCATCACTTGATAAACTTGCTTGCTGTATGTGCTGCAGATGGGCGCTTTACTTTTATTGACGTGGGTCAATCAGGTACAGTAATCTATAAGAGATTTATTAATGTCTTGAACATACACGTTGCTAACTGCAACTGCATCACAAATATATGTTCACTAGGGCGAACTCACGACGCCCGCGCTTTCAATAACAGTGCGTTCAATACCAGACTGCTGAGTGATCCTGAACAATGGTGTCCTAATGGAACATACATTCTTGTCGGTTAGTAGTCCTGTACTTTTGATGTTCTACAGCTTTGCTTATATTCTGCATTTGAACCTATTCATAGATTCTGCTTTTCCTCTGCGGCCAACAATCATGACGCCATATCCTAGCTCATCAACTGATCCCGCGGAAAAGCGATTCAACAAAGTCCATTCTTCAATGCGAATGGCTATTGAGCGAGCACTCAGTCGTCTTATTTCCCGGTAGAGGTTCATGCGACATTACATGTACCTCTTGGATCATACAAACCTGACGCTGGTGATTTATGCCTGTTGCATACTCCATAATATCTGTATCGAGCAGCTCGATCCGCACTCTGACGAACTGTTTCCATTGAACACAGAAGAGGATGAACAAACCGGACGTATATCAATAATAGATACTGATAGACAGTCTAGTGCTAGAGAAGACAGTACGAGGTTGTTTGCACAAGGGCGTCAGAAACGCGATATGCTTAAAGAATCATTGTCCTCAAATCAATAAACGCAATACCTTATACATTGCTCTAGTAATCGCTCTATATCTTTAGATATTGACGTGAAGTGCTGCTTAGTACTAAAAGTTCGTGTATTAAATAATTGGGCATCTTTTCGTAGCAGTTATTGTCTGTAATGGCATGACTAGTTTTCTTCTTCACATTCTGTAAAGTACAGTAAAGTGCTATATTAGAAGATATTAATCATCACACAGGGTATTCTAGATACACTTTTAACAGTTCTGAATAAATGTCATATTATAATATAATAAAATTTATTGTTCTTCTTCGTTATTATTACTAGGCTCTCCACTTCTATTTGTGTTTGTAGGGCTACCAAACAGATCTCTTAGTGTCTGCAAGTATATATCATACCGGCGGTCTTCTGCTTCCTACGCCTCTCGCGAACGCCGGTCTTCTGCTTCCTCAAACCGCTGGAATGCCTCGCTGATGCTGGCAATGAGGCGATCGGTTTGCCGATCGGCATTCTCAAGGACAAGCTCTTGAAATGCCGCTGTTCGTCGTTGCTGTGTGGGCCGCTCGCTGACATCGTTATCGTTATCCCTTTCTCGTTGGGTGCTATTGACAATGAGGCCATCGAGGGAATCCATCGTGGCAGGAGGTACAATTGCAGGGTCAGTTCCCACAATTCTGTCTACAGCGTCATAGTAGCACCATCGCTCTTGACCTGAAGGGCCGTTCTCACCACTGTTGCGAAACGTAGGCCCTAGCATCGCGATATTCATCGACTAGATCTTGCCATTTCTTCTGTAATGCTTCTTTACTTCGACCTAATGGATCAGTTGCAACATACTCAGAAAGTATTTCATTCCAGATGCGACCTTTGGCTTGCATTTCGATAACTGTCTTCAGTCTATCGTATCGAGTCCCTACAGCCATAATGAGTGCATCGATGTGGGCCTCGTCCCATGTATGGCGTCGTGCAGAGGTAGGAATGGGCGTCTGCGAACTGGGTAGAGGCGATGTCAAATTACTATCAGCGGCCACTGATGCAGGCAATGCTTCTGGGGCTTGGGATTCCGGTGTCTGCATCGGTGCTTCTGAATCTTGCTGTTGCTGTATCTGCTGCTGTTGCTGAGGATCTGATGATGAACTAGCGGGTGTCTACATCAAGATTTGAAAGTTGTTGTGGTTGTTGCTGTTGTTTGGCATAATAGGTATCAGAAAAAATAGAGAGGCAATGGATGAAGTGAATTATAGAGAAATTTATTTATTAGCTTCTACTATATTCACAGCGTATATATATATATATATATATATATATACAGTCGGGTACAAAGTTTCGTATGGCAATCGCGTTGTTATTCATGCAACACCTCGGGGTATATACAGAAAAGGAAGTTTCTCGGTGCGGTGCGCCTTTATGTTCGATCTGAGTAGAGAGGACTTTGAATTCTTGCAAAACTATTTTGGGTTCTCTGTTCAGAGCGAAATAAGAGCAACCATAGTTTGTTTACGTACAAGGATTTCTGTGTTGAGGATCACCATTTTTTTTATTAGTTAATATTATTGCGATTATATTTTTATATTATAAAAAAAATTCAATTTTGTTTTTTCGATTTTTAAAATTCAGCTGATAATTAAAAATTTGGTAATAGTAAGTTATATAGTAATAAACCGATTAGTCCTCTTAGTCGAGTTTTGGGTGAGGGCACGGAGCTTGTTACGGGCCATTTGTTCTGCATTACGTGGTTTGAACTCTCGACGGAAAACCTCTTGGAATTCGCGCCAAGTCTTTGGGGTTTGATCCGAGCCATCGTCAGGATGTACCGATATTTCCAAGTGTCGCTACCATGTTGCGGCACCATCACGAAGCAACGTCGAAGCATAGGTGACGCGTTCGTGGTCAGTAAGGTCGGCACACTCACCATATTTATCTACAGTATGTAACTAGGCTTCGACCACTGACGAGGAGTGCACACCACGAAAGAGATTGGGTTGGACAGGTTTGATTTTCATGTTGGTGGGTTTGTTTGCTTGTTCACGGAAGGCCTTGATTTCTGCTTGTTGCGCCTGTAGCTGCTGAAGCATTGTTTGTATAGTCGTCAGCATTTGTAGGTCCTGTCTTAGTTGTTGAGGTTGATGTTGCTCGTTGTTGCTAGGAAATGATTCCATGAAACACTGCGCCAAGCCTTGTGCACGTTCTTGCATCACTACTAGTTGTCCCTCGGAAAAGTTGGTTCTTTGGTTATCCGGAATGTCGATTTGTTGTACGTTGGATCTGTAGGTATCACGAAGATGTTCTAGTAGATGTCGCACCACAAATTCTTGAATCACGAATTGTTGTTGTTGTTCGTCGGTGAAGTTCATTTTCTTCCACTACCAAATGTCGTCCTTTTTGTAAAATTGTACCACGGAGAATAATGACGACCCACGAAGGAATAAAAACGGAGGGGAGACCACAAAGAAATAAGACCACGAAGGTATATGCACAAAGATAGATAGGTTATTAGATGCTCTTTTTATTCAATCAAGTTGACCCATATTTATACTATTTCTACAACTATGAATATACATTTATACTGCTGCGGATATGATGATGATTACAATGATAAGCTACGGATATAATAATAGCTATGAATAAAGGTATGACTCCGACGATTAGTGTTGCGCAGTAAAGAAGTATAATAAGTGGGCAGCTGCGCAACTTGATGACTGCAGTAAAAGAAATATGTATGGTAATTAATATAACCGAGTATTGTGCAACAACACTAGGCAGCAAACAATTACAACAGAATTCTGCCGCGCTAAAATATGTTGACAACACACAAACAATGAGTAGAAGGCGGAATTTGACAGCATCGTAATTGTATCGTATTATATGGTTGTATCATCTGGCAAGTGCTGAGGCACTTTATTAGACAAAAAGATCATAAATAGCCACGCGATCACAAGCAATAAAAAGTATCTCTTAACAACCCTCTATTCTCTAATTACCCTTTGGTCTTATCCTTTCTCATTGGCTATAGATCCACCCACCAAAAAGCGACTCGATACGTAAGAAAACCAGATATTATACTAAGATAAGTAGAACCAAAAAATACATCTTTCTTATATGGTAGAATTCCCCCACCGGGAATTGAACCCGGGCCACCGGTGTGAGAGACCGGGATCCTAGCCACTAGACCATAGAGGAGAGACATTTTTCGAGCATTGCGCGCGATTAAAACCACCTCGTTTTAAACTTTTTCTTCACTCTGCACCCCCAAAAACTCGTCCTTGTTTCCAATCACCCCCCAAAAATTATGACCTCTGAACTCGCCTCGCGTAACACCCGAGGCAAACGCTAATATTGGGCCTCATCAAAGTTGGTTGGACCTGGGATATCATAGGTCTCACAAAAAAATTAAATAATTTTAATTGGGTAGCGGAATTTTAAGCCCCCAGCAAAATTCAGCAAAATAGCTGGACCGTCTTTGATGCAGATATGTTTCTGAAGATACCTATTTTAGTAGGTTTCTCGGCCCTACGAATATACCGGTTAATGCATTACGGATCAATTATTACACCGGTTAATGTAAAGAAGAGCACAAAACGTCAATAAACTATACATATCAGAATGAAATAAAAGGCATAACACTAGTATATAAGGACATATTGATTAAGGTTACTATAAGCCTTTCTATTTTTCTGCTATGTCATGTAAAAAAGTAAAAGAAAAACTCAAAAAATCTTGTTTGACGTTAATTTGTCTCATAGTGCAGCAAAAAATAAAAAAACTTTTGAGGCAGCAGCAAACAAACAACAACCTGGGGCTTTGTTTCTACAAACAACATTTTGATTATGCTAATATAAACATTGAATAGAAGATTTTGTATTAGTTTAACAATTTTTGATTTGGAGTTAGACAATAATCTTCGTTCGTGTTCAAAATATAATACGTAAATGCTGTTTCTTGTACATTCAAGTTCTTCGTCTTTTTACATCAGCTTTGGAAAAAACTTCTCTGTTCCCAATTTCACTAAAATATATAGTAACCAATTGCTTCCCATTCCTGGTTTCTACCATAGTCTGACCAATCAATCGCGTATGGCCTTTTCCTTTCTTGTTAATAAGTGTATGTATGTAAGTATATTCCCAGGGTAAACATCTTTTTCCTTTAAAACTAACCACTCATTTTTACTCATTTATGCGCATTTATGACTCTCGACCTAATGGACCACTCGTCTTTTCTCCTTCATGTACATATACGGCGTGCAATTGAGCCCCGTTTGCACCCAGTTTCACTCGAAGTAACATATATAATATGACTAGGTAAGTGACGGAAGGTAAGTACCAAAAATATCAATCAATTATGGCATAACATCGATTCAGTGTCCACATTCCAAACAACCCTGAAAATGGTCCCCAAACCAGTGCCCAAACAAGTTCGCAGCAGGACGGCCTCGTAGACAACAGTGTACCGACAAATAGCCCATCGTATGGAGTGATGCATGGTGCTGCATCTTTTTATCCATCATTCCCATATTCACAAGTTCCTCATTACCCTCCTTCTCCAATGACACAGACACAAACAGGAGGAGTGCCTTTGCTGCCAGCACCGCCCGCACAGGCCGAAGAAGCATCGATACCACCTGGTGACCAGCAAATCGCACAGTCTTCAGGATCACAATCGGCAACGCACGTACCAGATTCTATGATGGCTGGCCATTCAACAACTTCATCAGTACCTACTATGGCAGCTACTACGCCAGCAGTAGCCTCTTCAAGCGCAGCAGCAACAGTACCTTCTGCAACTGCACCAACTACAACTGCGTCAGGTATAGGACATTTCTTTTTGTTTAGTTAATAATTGTTGTCGTCAATACACTTGTTTATCGTTTGAATATGTGTTTTAAGACGAGCCAATTGGACGAGTGAAGATATAAAGAAACTTGCCAAGGCAGTAGCAGAAAGGAAGCAGCGGTTTTTTGCAAACAAGTCGTCGACCGCTGCAACTATCAGCCGGACCATATTTGCCGCATCTTACACACAACAACAAGTACTCACTAAGGTAGATTGGTCGCGCGACAAATGGGAGAAGGACACGAGAGAAAAAAATCTCCAGTCTGGTAAAGGTGTTCCTGGCGGTCTACACTCACATATGACATGGGAAGGTAAGCTCAGATATAGTGGTATTATATCTACAAGGACGCCTATTGCATTGTATATACTAAACTGTATATAAAAAAAGCCTACATTAAATTTAAGTGGCCTCTATGGGAGGATTGCGAGAATATACTCGGCGACAGCATCGGTGCCAACTCTCAAATCCAAATAGATAGCTTAGGTAGGCTAGTAGACGAGAGCGATAATCAATCACAGCGAGGCGATGACGCTATTAGTGAAGAAGTTCAAGAAGCTTCGGGACTTAGACTTCACGTGGATGATGAAACGTAAGCTTTTCAAATGCTCATTTCGATGGGCTATACGATATACAGATATTTGTTATTGACCGAATATTTCCTTTGTTTCTTTCTTTTTTTTAGCATGGATTTTACTGAGAGTTTCATGTCTGAACGTTCGCGTCTTCACGTTGAAATACACAAGACTCGTCAAAAGCAGTTGGACCTTGCGATCGAAAAAATGCGAGCCCAGACTAGACACGAAGAAATGGCACATGAAGAACGCATGCAACGGCTGCACCATGAACACGAGACGCGATATATAAAACGTTTGCGACTGTCAATTGAATTAGAAGAGATGAAACAAAAAAATGGGGGAGAGTACATATGGAGAGAAGAAAGAGAGGAGAGACGGGAGAGTACAGAAGAAGCGAGTAGTGTGGCAAGTAGTGTTGGAGGGTAGAAGAGAGAGAGTAGGTTTATTTTGTTTTTGATTTTAGTTTTAAAATATTACAATAAAAAACAAAAAGGCCTATCGAGCTGTGATTCCAAGTGCTATCTTCAAGTACACTCGCATCATTTCGCCTAGGGTGATTTGACCTCTGTTACGTCTACTTGTGTCAACGAACTCATTACCTTCATCATCATCACCCCAAAAGTCATCATCACCGGTCCGACGAAGCTCTCTTACATTGCTCATGTCTGCGTCTGGATTGCGGCGCCGTTGGAGGTCACCAATGACGCTCAAGTAAGAGCCGTCATCTTTCACGTTTTGCACAAAATTGTGCAGCAGACAACAAACAGCAATCCAGTTCATGCATCGCTTATAATCATGTTTGCTTCTGATCATGATCGGTAGACATTTTAAGCTTTGCCATCTGTTCTTCAAAAACCCGATCGTACGTTCAACCTCCACTATACACAAAGTAGATCAAAAGAAAATGGCTCAACACACAAGAATACATGGACAAATTACAAATTCGTAATAATACAACGTACCTCGTACAGACGACAACTTTCGATTGAACTGAAGATTTTCCGGGATCTGTCGTGCCTCCCCTTTATAGGGTGTGACAAGGCGCGGTGACAGAGGGTAAGCCACATCGCCAAGAATGTATTCAGATTCATCAAAGAATGAATCCAAATTCTTTCCCATCATACTTTTACGGAAAGCGCGCAAGTCGTGTACCTTCCCTGTTTCACCAGCAGAGAAGTAACGGATCCGATCGTTGATATCACAAACGATCTGCAGATTAAGTGCATATCTCTTCTTTCTCGTGAAGAATTGTTCGCCTTGCCAACTTGGCTTGTATTGCAACACAACATCAGTGCTGTCAACAATACCAATGCATTCTTTGAATGCGAGGTCTTTGATATCGCGAAGATCGGTCTTCAGTTGGCTGTGCTCGTCCTCATTAGGCCAGAATACGAATTCCTTGATATGCTTCAGTAATGCGTGAATTACCCTGTCTGTGAAGAGAGCAACTGTGCCCTTGCCGAAACCATATCTTGAAGCCACATCATCAAGATCGCCCGACAAGTGACCGAATCGGTATAATGCGATTCCCAACTGAATTCGAACAGGTGTCTGTCGCATTTTCCTTTCGTTTTTGTTGAAGACGCGGTCATCCTTGATGAGATCGTACAGTGCCTCAAACGTATTCCTGGTCATTCAAAATTCGCGTCGAAATGCGGCGTTGTCGCTCGTTGTAAACAAAAGTTCACGTAGGTCGACGGCTTTAGGTTTCCTTTTTCTTGATACCAAGTAACAGCTTGATAAGACCTTCTTGACAAATTCTTGGTCAAATTCCGTCAACTCGAGTTCTTCATCAACGAAGTCACCCAACAATTCTTCGTCATTGAGAAGCGACATGTCAACTTCTTCATGAATGGGTATTGCTTCGTCCGAGATCAAACCCCATTTCCGGTCGAGATCGTTTAAGAACTTATGCTGACCACACAGCATCTTGTCGGAGACCTTGCTAATGTTGACGAAGTGCCGTAAGACACGAGCTTTCTTGGTGAGGCGAATCTTCTTAGGCATAGTGGACAAGTGTGATAAACGTGGGTTGTGGATAGATTTTAGAGGTTAAATAAAAGACGATATGAAATACAGTGAGAGTCAAATATGAGATGATTTTTATTGAATGAATTCACAACCCTTTATATACTGTTGAAGATGGTGTCTAGACTTCCGTTTGGATGAACTGACGAATGGATCGCGGACATGCCGGATTTCGGATGTTTCAAAGATGAAGAAGGATGGGAGAGTTGAGTTTGTCGGTTATGATAATGATGGATGTTGTCTTCCAATTGTAAAGAGTCGTCTTTGTCTTTGATCTATCAGTGTGTTCTTTGTTTGGTGAAGTCTCATCTTTGTCAAGGCTGGAATTAGTATCCGCTCTTTGACAGGTACACTTCGCTCAACTCAGATAAGCTAGATTCACAGGAAGTGCTGACTAACTCGAGAATAGGACAATGTGTATACAATGGTTGGTCCTGAGTTATTCTCGATTGTGATCTATCTTTGAGAGATTATCGATATGGTGCTAATTATATAATATTTGATTCATCCGTGTGTGTGGTGTTCTCTCTACTGCACTCTAATGGTTACGAAGACGGCGGAGTGGGTTGAGTTGTCCGGATCAATGTCAAAGTAGTGTGGTTTAGTTACCACTACAAGAAGCAAAGAAGGAGAAAACAAATCAAAGTGACAGAATTACTTATTTAGGCAACTTCACATATTGAACTGCTTAGAACTGGGTCGTCAAAGTAAATTTTTCCTGGACCATTTTTATTGGTTTTAATTTTTCATCAGCGACACCTATAAATTTCCAGGTCCAACCAACTTTGACAAGGCCCATTCCCACATCACCACACCTAACAGCTATGCACCTATCACCAGCAGTATGCCTCGCTCCAGCATTACCTATTAGTGCAAAGCTCCGTGCTTCAGAGCATGCTTTATGCATCTCTAGGGGATATACCAATACTTTTTGATTTTAATAAAATTTAATGATTGTTGTATATTTTATGATTATTATAAATCAATTTTAAACTCAATTACTTTTTTGTAAAAATTGAATTTTTATTTATTATATTAAGTAACCCTTAAAATATAAACATAATTATAAGTTTTTGACATTTGTCTAAGGCTATAAGGTTCTTCCTGATTGCAGATAATACTGTTAAGAGACCTGTTTCATTGATATTATTGTTTATATTCTATTATCACTTATAAAAAAATAGCTATTACTAATAATATGAAAGATCTAATGAAAATTTCAGATAATTGTGAAAATAATATAAATTTAGAAGCTGAAAAAATAATAAGCCAATATTGGGAATTCTTAAATGAAAATTGGAAAATTGTTAATTACAAATATAAACATCGTACTGAAATAAAAAAAATAAATAATATAGATAAAATTAAAAATGAATTAAAAAATAAGTTAGGATATACTGCAGTATTCTTTTTTTTAAATGTATTGTATTCAAATATTGAATATCCAGGACTATATAATGATATCGAAAAAGGTTTATTTTTACTATATCATTTAGTTTTAGGTAAATCGGGAAAAGATAATATAGAAAGATATCTACCTTATAGTTCAGTTTATGATTTTTATAAGAAATTTTGGATGTTTGAAGAAAATTATATTAGATTAAATAAAATTTTAAATAATTATTATAAAACCATGTTTTCATCTATCTTATTAAGATTATATAGTTCAAGAAAAAATAATCCAGAATTATTTAAACATATTACTTTAATTATTGATGGACATGATTCTCGTATTCAATATATTGATACAGATATAAAAAAAGAAAGATTATATTCATATAAATTAAAAAAGAGAGGTTTGCGTACATAGATTATTACTGATATTAATGATATGATTTTATTTATTTCTAATAGTGATTATTGCGCCGATAGTTCAGATAGGTCAATGTTTTTAAATATGAAGTTATATAAAAAAATACATAGTCATGATGTTTTAGCAATGGATGGAGGTTATATATTATTTATTAATAAATTTATTGACTTAGCTAAAACAAAAGACATTGAATTTTCAAATAATAATTTTGTATTTCCAATTTGTAAAGAAAATAAAGTTAATCTAACAGAACCAGAAAAACATTTTAATAATGTATTTGGTAGTTTCCGTTCTAAAGTAGAAAATCAATTCGCTGGAATAGGTAATAAATTCAAAAGATTTAATAATAATAGTGCTGTAGTAAGAATGAATAAGATTAAATTTTATACTTTACAATTTAAGGTTGCTAGTTTACTTAAAAATATACAAAAATTTGCTGAATCATTTAATGTTCCTATTTTACCTCATCATAAACTTTGGGAAACTAATTGTTTTGAATTCCCCTCTTAAAAAAAATTAATAGATATAGTAATTACAAATGAAGAAATAAATAAACAAAAGTTAAATGAAATGATAAATATACAAGATGAATTATTAGCTCTAAATATAGGTAATAATAATATAAATAATGAATTTAGTGATGATGAAATACAAGAGAATCAAAATATTAATGATTCAAGTGAAGATGATATTCCTAAATTTAATGAAAAAAAAAAGAAAACATAAGAATAAAGTAAAACAATCAATAAAAACTTATGAAGTTGGAAATATAATAGATCATAAATATGAAAATAATAAGTATTTATTCTTGGTTAAATAGAAATATTATGATGAAAATGAAAATACATGGATTCCTTATAATAATTCTAATGAGAAAGAAATAATTAATAAATATTTAGATCAAAGTCATATACAAATATAATAAAATATAAAATAATAGTCATAATAATAATTAAATAAAGAATGATTTTCATAAAAACTAAAAATGTTTAATAATCTAATGATTCTGATATACTGCCCTAATCAACTCCCTTATAGAGTCCACATTAAGCCGCCCCTCCCCCAATTTTCCTCAAAGCCAGCAGAGTGGCCTCCACATTAACAAGAGCGGCCTACAACAACAGCTGAGGGACTTTGTGCTTTTTTTATTAAATAGTGTTGGCATTCAATTATTAATGGCAGTAGGCAGATGGAAAAAAGACAGTAACATAAAAAGTAAGTTTTTATTATATGTAGGGTTCCGTAAAAGACGATTCCTACCGATTCTTTGAGGGAATCGAATCGGTATCGTCCAAGTGAGGAATTGAATCAAATCGTCTTCGTAAGAATTGGTAGAATCGAAGAATCGAATTGGATATATCATATAAAAGAGAAAAAAAATCTGTATCCTCGATTATAGTCAAAATGTAGCTAAGTATAATAATAAATATGAACGCTACTATATTTAGAAAGAAAGAAGATATCAATGCTTGGTAGAAATAGTAAGCTCAAATAAGCAATACATAAACTACAGTATTTCCAAAGAGCTGTAACATTCCACTATTAAAGTAATAATCTGCATTTCAAAATTAAAAGGATGGATAGTATTTAGAGTAAGATATAGTTTTTTAAGTGTAGGGAAAAATACTACAACCCGTATTATGTATGGCTGCACATGTGCGTGCATTTTATGTCTGATAGAAGGCAAGGGAGGAAGCCAATAACAGAAATGTACCATGCTCAAATTGTGCAAACTTAATTAACGGGTCAATTGAAAATGGCGACATAAATCTCATAGTAGTACGTTATAAATGAGCAGTGTAATGAGTGGCAAGGCATAGTACAGTATGAAAAAAAATGCTGTAAGTGGTGACGAACTGTGAAGCAATGATATTATATTATATTGAAGGAATTGAACTACAACCGGTAGTACACACAGCTACTATGTCTCTACGCATGTATAGTGTCTTATGAAAGGCAGGGTGAATGAGTAAGATAATTCTCTTAACGGCCCTAATTACGCAATCTTAGATGGATTTCACAATCTTGATCCAAATGACTGAGAAGCTACGCTAAATCTAGTGAAGTAGTATGTCATAGAGAAAAATGCATTGTAAGTAGCATTGTAGGGAAGAAGTAATGATGTGCGTCACAGTTACTTCAACACCATCCAAATGCTGCTTCTCACAGAACCGCCTCTTGTTCCCCCATACCCATAATCTATTGAAGCCAGAGTCAATTCAAAGGTTAATGCTTCTGCATTCATGGCTCTCTTTTGATTTCGGTATTTAGAATAGCATTTTGTCTCTTCTTTTTTCCTCTCTTCCCCTCTATACTTTTTTCTTTTTGCACCATTTTCTCTTTGTTTCTTGTCCCCTTCCTTTCATATATTATTTGGTAAAAATGAAAACACAACTTAAGTTTGGAGGTCACCTTTAAAGAAAGGAACTAGTTTCAGCTGTATTTTAGCGAAATATAAATAAATGTTCTACATTATGTAAATTAATGAAATCATAGAATATAGAAAAGGACTGATTCTTCGATTCTATGCAACCAAAGCCGAGACGATTCTAAGACGATTCTGAGACGATTCTTGGTCGGAATCGTCCTGGGTTTTGATGACTTTAATTCGATTCGATTCCGATTCTTCGATTCTGATGTGGATCCCTAGAAATATGTATGGTTGGTTTCAAGTACATTGATAATACGTAAAAATAGCTCGCGTTGCATGCATACAAAACCGATGTCGAAAAATATTTGTATCATGCATGCAGTTTTCATCAAAGTAGCCCTCCATAAGCAGCTTCTGAAAAAAGCCCCTGCATCGATCCTTGACACGCCGTCTAGGCATAGAACCACTACTGCCTTTGCATTCAGCGACAGTGCAAGAACACTGTTTATGTTTGTTCGCCAAACTCAAAGAGATCCATACTATTTACTCGAGATCTTGCTCTATTTCCTCATCGAGAACAATTGCTTGTTGAATGACTTCGTTGAATTTGAATAAGTAGTTTATGTCCATTTTTGAGATCAAGGAAAAGGAAATAATTCTGTCCTACACAGCTTGTGCCTTCTTTATTATAGTATGGCGTGAACTTTCAAGTTAACAGTTCTAAGTTACAATAGCCGCTGAAAATGTCCGGTATTGTAGCACTATAAGGAGTTTACAAGTCCTTAAATTTACAAGTTTTGTTACAGGCACTGCTGCGAGTACTCTCATAGTAGCATAGTGTTACACAAAATACTTAAAAAGGAAATTTCTCTTGATACTAATAATATTTATAAAGAATGATTTTTTATTTAAATTTATAAAGTTAAATATATTACATTTTATTATCCCGAATTAAATCCTATTACTAAAGTATAAATTGATGAACGCAAGTTTGGTAGATAAAAATATAATTAAGGTAGTCGTGTTGAAGGTATTTGGGTTTTTGGTATGATCAAAAACTGTAATAGCTGAGCTGGGAAGGTATTCTTAATAATCATGCCGGATCATACGGGTGATAGCCTATTGCCGCTTATCAAGCAGTATATGTGTCCTGGTACCACCATCATCTCAGATTGCCATGCACCATATATGTGCATAGGTGATATAGAGGACAGGCATTATGTACATCATGCTAGCAATCATAGTATAGGCTATGCCACCACTATTCATGCTCCTGGTATTTCTGGTAATGATGCTGCATTGTACAATATGAATATGATTGAAGGTAATAGTCAAATGTATTTATACTTCTTTCCTTTAATATATAATGTACTCTCTACTAACTGTAGTTAATATTAGGGTTTTGGGCAGTTGTTAAGTAACAAAACAGCTACCGCCACTACATAGTTTCTACTTGCCCATAGAGACTATTAGAATTTCTATGGCGTAGAAAGCATCGAGATGAGCTGTGGGGTGCCCTTTTATAAGGCCTTTCAGCAACTGAGTTCTCTTCTGAGAGACTTAGTGATGAGTATAGTGAATTTGTTTTAGACTCTCTCCCTACTAGGGTTCCAGGGGACTATACTTAGTATGAGCATCCAGCTCATAATGGCCCTTTTAATATAATGGAACTAGTCCCTAGCAGTAGAGAAGAAGAAGAGGAGAGCAATGATACTAGCACTGAATCAGATAATCTAGCAGGAGATTCTGATGATAGGTAATTATCTCTATTTATTTTCTATAACAATTCATACTCTTTTACTAATAAATAAAATCTACTTTAAAGTGAGTGGCTACCTCTGCTATCCAACAGGGAATAAGATCCAAGTGTGGTTACTGCTCAATAGGAGGAGCCACGATATAGGGTGATCCAATTGTCTCTCCTCAGAATGTTTCCTTCTTTCCCTAGTGATAATGACCTTGGTCTTTAGTTATACTGGATGCTTTTATATCGTGGACTAGATCACATCTAATTAATTTTCTGCAAATCCATAGGTTTTAATAGTTTTCAATTCTTCACATTTTTATAATCTTGCCTTAGTCCATATATTAATTACATAATTAAAGTTTTTTTTCCTTTAAATAATAAATATATGAAATTTTTGATTTTATCTAGTTAAACATAAATATAAATTAAAAATTGAAAAATAGAATTTAAAAAAAATAATTGTCATTCAAGTTTTAATAGAAATTATTTACTGTTTTAGATCTAAAAATAAAAAAAAAACAAAAACATTATATAAAACAATGGTATGCTTAAACAAATTTATTACATTTAACAAATTATTTTTAAAATATAGTCTAACAAATTAAATTACAAATATAATTGTTTTAGAATTTGATTCTTACCTTGATAAAAAAATTATTGAAAAATTTTATAATAAAATTAGTAGAAAGATTAATAATATATTTTATAATGATTTTTTTATAATGAAAACATAGCAAAGGATTATTGTACATATAAGCATAAAAATAGAAAAAATGAAGGCTATCTTTGTTACTAGAAAATAAATACTAATCTTCCTGATATCAAAAAAGTTTCTTATGTATTAGACATTCTATAAAGCATATACCTAAAAAAAGAAGAAAAATATATTAAAGGTTCACTTGAACATAATGTTCAACAAAATATTAATATTTTGCTAGATGAACCTAATATACAGAAAAATAATATAGAAATAAAACTTTTTAGAAAATCTAAAGAAATTAGAAAAATAAAGAAAAATAAAAAGTAAAAAGCTATTTATATTAGAAATGTTAGGCAATTAGATCTAAAGAGAATCATCAATAAATTATTAATAAAATAAATCTATTTTTAATATTATTATTTGAAAATATAAGATAGAGACTATATGATTTTCTTATTGAGAAACATTTTATATCATGATAAATAAATAGAGCTGCTTAAGCGACCAAATTTTTCCTTGCATAGACCAAATTTTTACATATAGGAGTTTAAACATCTGTTATACAGGTCCCCTCTACTATCTTCACTCCTTTAGTAGACCAAACTTCTCCCCACACCAATTTCAAATTTTCCTTACAATCTGTAATTCCTTATGTAGACCAAAAAAGGTAGAAGTATAATTCTTTGTGTAGACCAAAAAAAAATAATAGTGATAGCAAACACTCCATTACGACTTGTCAGCTGCAAATACAAACACTCGAGAATTTACTTGAAACATTACTACGCTAGCTACTTCTTTACAAGAGCTGTCTGAAATTTTACAGCAACATTGAAATGTATACATAGTAGAACCTAAGGATCTGTATCAGAACCGTAGAACCGGAACCGAACCGAACCAAAACCAAGAAAATACAGTTCGGTTCCTGTCAAGAACCGAACTGGAACCGAACCAGTTCTGTATAAGTAGAACCGAAGAACCGAGAGGCAGAAGATTGCAATAAGCGATTCTGGTAATTAGTATAAAGTAGGCTATAATGGAAGTTACGAACAATATTATTCTGAAAAGACCACGAAGTAGTGTATTTGCAAGCCATACTTTATTGAAAAACTTAACAAAACCTGCAAAAGCAGAAGGGAGGGAAAAATAGTAAAGAAGAGAAGAGAAAAAACACTTCTTCTGATGGCAGCTTGCTTTCTCTGCCCATGACGCACATTATTACTTGCTCCTCTACTTTGCTACCTACAATGCCTTTTTCTCTATGACGTACTACTTTACTAGATTTATTATGGCTTCTCGATCAGTTTTATCAAGTTTGTGCATTCCGTTTGAGATTGCGCATTCTGGGGCTCATAACAGAATTATCTTACCCATTCACCCTTTGCCTTTTATGAGACAGTATACACTATACACACGTAGAGACACAGCAGCTGTATGTACTGCCAGTTGTGGTTCAATTCCTCCAATGTTACGATAACATATTGTACTAGTAATACTAAGTCGCTCTAAGTGAGTACTATAAGCTCCACTTTTTTTTGTAAAAACTGTGCTTCAATCTTTTAACCATGCAATGACCCACATCGTATAAGAATGTTTACATTCTGTTTCTCTTATTTATTTTGAGATCGCTGTTCAATGTACAATAATAAACTATTCTTTTTTACTGCAGTATTCAAGTATACCGCGACATTTGAACACACACATCAGCTTTCATTTAAAAATACCGAATCTTGCCTTTTTTATATACATGATGGGTTCGGTTCTTCGGTTCGATTCTTCGGTTCTACGGTTCTCGTTGGTTCTAGTCAGTTCGGTTCTTGCTTTAGATGGTTCAGTTTGGTTCCCTTCAAGAACCGAACCAAACCGAACTGTACAGATCCTTAGTAGAACCTATGATATAATAACAATTATCTTTATATTTTATACCCTGGATACTATGGGTTTAAAGGCAAAAAAATAATCGCAAAAACACTCCAAGACATGCTGGTACACGAGATCGATGCTGCAAATGAGCACATCAAACCGATGGATACCCCGGAATATATAGACTCTGTTTTTGTTCCAGAGGTTGGTATGCGCCTAGTTAGGGAAGATCTTGAGCCGGCCGGTGAGACAGAAGATTGTGATTGTACCATTAGCCTAAC
Organism: Zychaea mexicana; assembly: GCF_025766255.1. Taxonomy (NCBI): domain Eukaryota; kingdom Fungi; phylum Mucoromycota; class Mucoromycetes; order Mucorales; family Lichtheimiaceae; genus Zychaea; species Zychaea mexicana. The sequence continues at coordinate 80,082 of NW_026516799.1, forward strand.
AGAAGAACACAGTTTCCTTAGCAATATGGTGCCTTTTCACATGGAGCGTAGCGTTGACTACGGCTGTTTTAAATATCTAGATGACAATGACTCAGACAGTGAAGATTAGGGCAACTAATAGCATCATATACTTTGATGAATAAGCAGCAGAACCATACCTTATCTTCTCCAACATATCCCTATACACTTTCTCTTTTTTTCTCTTTCTTTATATTCTTCTAATAAAAAAAAGAAAAAGAAAAATGTTTAGAATAGAATGTCAAACCTGTGTAGTAAATGGCTACTACAAGGATATTATATCTCACGTATTAAACGTCACTACAAGGCAACTTAATAAAAGCTGGTCTACACAAAGAAGTATACTTTCACTTTTTTTTTAGTCTATGCAAAGAATTATAGATTGTAAGGAAAATCTAAAATTGGTGTAGGGAGAAGTTTGGTCTACCAAAGGAGTAAAGATAATAGAGGGGACCTGTGTAACGGATGTTTAAACTCCTATATGTAAAAAATTTGGTTGCTCGAGCAGCTCTGTTAATAAATAATGTCAAAAACTTTTGATAATTTATAGTTTTCCTTCAAGATTATAATATCAATTGAGATAATGATATGTAGCCTAGTGTCTATCCCTATATTATTATTTCATTATATTTCAATCTATTGTAGCTTTTTCTTTAATAATTCAGTCTTGTATATCATCTATGAATAAAATAGCTTAGTCTAGATATTTCTCTGTATTAGCTAGTGACATATAAGCAGTAAAAAGTGTAGAAAATTATTTACCCTACTTCAAGATTCAATTACTCCACGAACAATTACCGCTAAGCCACAAACATTCTACCGCTAAATAGCCTAACAACTTGGCTACTATGGTGCCAAATTTCATTTGTATAACGTCACGTGAATGCTAGGGAACCCCTATGTTCGTATATTAGGTAGTAACCCTCAGTACTTACTATATGTTACAACAATACAGTGAACCCCCGCTTTTTGCACCCCCGTTTATTGCAGATCCCCACTTATTGCAACTTTTTTGAGCAGATTCCCACTCAACACTTAGTAAAATTGCAGATTCCTCGGTTTTTGCAGATTGCAACTTGGAAATCGGGACCTGCAATTTCCCGCTTCAGCCTTATATATTGTATATTAATCTCAAGCTTCAGAGACAGTGAGACTCGAACCAGTGACAAAAGAGATACACTATTGTATTCTATTATTTAAGAGCTTTTAAACTAAATAAGGAAAGATGTGATTGCCAGCTTATCGATCCCACTTATGTAACATATTCACATTTTGCAGTTCCTCAGATTTTGCAACTTTTTTGACTGTATTCCCGCTGTTGCAAAAAGCGGGGGTTCACTGTATAATATAATACAATTATGCTGCTGTCAAATCTTACCTTCTACTTATTGCTTATGTGCTTGTTTATATATAGTCAACATATTCTAGTGCAGCAGAATTCTGTCGTAATTGTTTGTTGTCTGGCAAAAGTGTTGTGCCGCCAAAACAGAATAATTGAAGGCTAGTTAATTTTACTATGACATCCCTAATTAAAAAAAATATCTCATTTGATGCTACAATAAGCCCAACGGGGGGATCGAACCCCCAACCTTGAGATTAAGAGTCTCACGCTCTGCCAATTGAGCTAGCCGGGCTTTTGTTGTTTTGGCACGTTGTGTGTGCAATTTTGTGGCCTTATCCTTTTGGCAGACACTGGAGTTAAAACCCGATTTCAGAGTGCTTTTAGTGTACTCTGAAATTTTTCTTTCAATGTGCTTTCAGTGTGCTTTCAGTGAGAATTTACTTTCAGTGCGCTTTCAGAGCCGTAATACAGCAAATAAATTAAAAATTGGCTCCCCCACTAAAATCCTTCTCCCCCAAAACCATCTAGGATGACCCCTTTTTTACACCACCTGGACTGCTGTGCTTCTTCCCACTCTGAGACTTTTACTGCCACTATGCTTGTCTCCACCACTTTGCTTTCTTCTCCTTTTTTTTTATTTTTTTTGCCAATTACTAAATCAAAATTCTTCAACATTTTTATTTATTTGACCATCTATAAGTTGCTTGATTCGCCATTGCATTAGATTCCTTCAAAATGCTTTTCAAATCTGAAGCGATTTCTATAATTCAAAACTTGTTCTTTATTTTATTCTCTACTACAACTAAAGCAGCATGAAGCCAAAAAAGAAAAAGACCAAGACCTGACTTAGGGTATTATGCTTTTAAGAGTAGATTACTTTTATTTTTCGTGGTAAATATGTAAGAGCACAGCTATTGTCTATTTGAATAGGGGTAACAACAACACCGGAATGGAGCCTCCCCAAAGGAACGACACACTGCCACATATACAGTTCGATTTCTAAATGGTAGACGTCCATGCCTAGCATCTTAAACGACTCAAAGACTTGCGTATTTGGTCGTAGGTACTCAACAAAAGCAAAAACGAACTGGCAGAAATTACCATCGGTGGGACTGCGTAGGTTGTGGACAAAGAAATATAAAATGCGCCCAGGACGAACGATCGCTTCAGTATGAAACTGAGTACTTGGGCAAACGACTCGGACATAGGTGCTAGTATTGATGTGGCGAGACATTGCAGAAATGAATGTTTGGCCCAGGAGATTGACTTTGCAAATTTGTACAGGTGATCGCTGACCTGATTACCACTAGTGCTAGCAAGTGACACAAAATTCATATCTGGGAACATCGATTGGTAATACTCGACAAGACAGTGGTAGTGGCGCGTATCTATGTACACCTTTTTACCCATCTTGAGGGGAAGACATGATGGTGGCAGCGGCTCCCAACCAACTACACTTACTCCTGCGGCATAGTCGAAATCTGATTGATCCAAGAACGGCTGACAATTGTAATGCTCTTGCATGGCTTCTGATTGTGGCAGCAACAGCTCAGCAATCTGTCTGGCAATCGTGCTGTTGCCGCACCGCTCGACCACGACTCGTCGGACCATATCATCAGCGAACACGACACTCAAGAACTTCTTCATGTACGTAAGCTCGAAACAGTCTTTTTGGTTGGTGTACTGGTTCTTGATGATCTTGTTGAACCGCTCAAAGCTGAATACCTACATGTTATAGCAGCTGCCAAAATTGAGTACCATGTCACGAAGGTGAATATGCAAATGCATATTTGGCATGACTTGATCTCTAGAGTACAATCTTGAAAAGTCGTGGCCAAATTTGAGCAGTAGTTGGTAGGCTTCCTCGTTTTCGGCAATGGTGATGGATGGCTTACAGAGGAGACGTGCTGCTGTGACAAAGAGCAACCAGTGTGTCATCTTTTCTTCAAGCAATCTTCCCTTCAACAACGATGGCGAGAGTGCAATAGTCCACGACTTCCATTCATCCGACGTCATTCCAGTAAATCCAGTCGCAATACAGCTGCGAGCGATGCTGTATGATAGGGGCACCACCATCTTTTCGAGGCAACTCTCCATATCGGTCAAATGCTCCTTGGTCAAGGTTCCGTCATCTTTCCATATGGTGGCCATGCGCTTGGCTGTCCCACAGAACATGTTGTGCATACAGTCGACTATTGTCTGTGAAACGGGATCAAAGTATGGAAGACGATGCAACTCAGACCAGCGTGTTCTATTTGACTTCTCCAACTGTGTCCTTTCGGTAGCCGTTTTTGCTGCCTTCCAAGCTTTTGCGTCTGCCAAGTTCTTTTCCTTTGTCTGCAATCTCCAAGGAAAGTAAAAGTTGGAGTAATCGCACAGCTTTGGATTCTCTGATTGTGATAGCTAGGAAATGTCGCAATGGCTACATCTGTAGAATGAGTGTGGACCTGTAAACCTAGAAACCTTTCTTGAAGCTTGTATGTTGAATGAAACGAGCAATAGAGCTGCTCGCACTTTGACCAAGGAGCTGTCATCAATAACTATATCCTTGCCATGATATAAATGTAACAGATCGTCGACCATTGGACGCAAGAAATTATTGATTTGCTCTATCAATACAAAAAAAAAGAAAGGAAATCAGAACCACACATGCGAGACTCCAGAATCAACGAGCAAAAAGATAAGTAACAGTGTAATCAAATTGGTACCTTTAGAACTTTCATGGGGTCCCGGTGCTATACCGACTAATATGACATTTGATGACTTGAATCGTTCAGACCTTGGCAGGTTATTGATTGTCATATACAGTGCACCGACAGAATACGAAGTCTGCTTATCGAATGACTGGAACCAATCGACATTGAGCGTCAACATAAGTGAGTGCTGATTTCCGACACGTGCAACGAATGATACAGGATTTTCTGCCGTGGATTCTGGCGCCATTATCGACCACCATTTGCGACCATCGTATACATCATCCAAAGAATTTGGTCGTGGGGTTCGCTTCCTCCAGTGCTCGAGTTTTTCGCCGAATCCTGGTCTATGCATCATAATTGCAAGGCTTGCTGACACAGGATGATACGCATACACTTTGGGAGGTACAAGGTTTCTGTTTCTCAAATGAAACAAGTTCATGCCGCATGAGGCTCGGTGTGCTGTCATTGGATGGTGTGGAAACTTCTGGAACGAGCATTTCAAGTCGGTAGGTATATGTTCATTGGGATAGAGGCAGTGGCAGCTGGGACATACAACGATTGCTTGACCGCAATCCAAGAGCTCGTTAAGACCGGATAAGCGGCGTACAGTAGCCATTGACCGTGGGATACTGATTGGAATGTAGAGACCCGCAAAAACGACAGATAGAAAATGGAGGAGCAGCTCACCACCAGCCCTGCTCAAATAGCGATCTTGGAACAAGGCCAGGAAAAGGTAAAACATGATAATGAAGTCGGATGGTCGTGTAATATCTGTGTAGAACATAGTGTATGAGATACTAATAATTTGAATTTCGTCCTACTATCTTTAGTTTATACGAGAACATAAATTTACCATCGGTGTTTTCGTCCTCTTCTCCCTCAACAGTAATGTCGAATGTCGAAACTGATGGTGGCGGTTGCAGCAAGTCAATCGTGCTTGTAGCTTGGCCGCTGGTCTCACTCAAGCTTGAATCGAGCTCCATTGGTGTGGCTAATGGGTCAAATGGCAATAACGTTAATGGTCTGATCGTCGATACTAGCACCGAACAACCGAAGACGTTCCCACTCTGAAGACAAATGGCAACTTACAACTTTCGCCGGTGCTTGGCTGATCCGAATAGAGTAGCTGGAGGTTTGAACGACCTTCGCGCCATGCAGAAACTAGAAGGATGGCCATTTATGTATTAGGAACCATACAACAATATATACACAACAACATATACAGCAATATATATACGACAACATACACTTGGCTATTCCATGGTCGTGACGATGGCGACGTTCTGTTCGTGCTGACACAAGCTTACAGTGCGAGTCGTTTGAAACGAAACAACTGTCGCAATGACACAGTACGGCTCTGTTTGGATCCAGTGTAAGTGATGGAAGCGTGGGGGGAGTTGACATAATGAAGGTACTTGAAAAAAAATGGTTATATGATCCAAAGACTTATTTTATCCAGCTTATATATAGTCGAAGCAGAAAACTTATGCAGAAAGTACTTGGAAGCTATTATTGCTTTGGACTTTGGACGGATGAGGATGTTATATTTATTGTTGGAAATGCACAGCAATGCCGGTGTGGATGTGTAGTCGTTGTTGGTAAATGCTACTATGCAGGTAGAGTAAACACCGCTGTTTCTGAAGTGCGTTTAATTTTTCACGCCCATCTTCATGTAGAACAGTAAGTTACAGATGAATTTTTTGCAGGTACAATTATCTTACACAGCAACTAGAGGGTAACAACATTTTTTTCATGAAAGAATGAAATAAAAAACAGCTGCTCACAGCTGGATTGATAGTGTTTTTTCTATTATAATGTGATGGCGCGAACTGATGGAAAAACCAGGATGTGCATATTCCACGTCCCATTGTGTAATGGTAGCTGCATGACGCTTACAGCAGCGAACGAAAAGAATAGGAAATGCACATGCACGAACAAGGCTTTGACCTAGTTGATATATATTACAGCGGGCAGCATCTGGATTTGGTAACTTTGTCTATGCATGTTTTTTTTCTCCCGCACAATAAGATATGTATACTTTTGCCTTCAATACGACGGATGATAAATGATGGGTAATATACAGCGGACAGCATCTCGATTTGGTATTGTTTCTTTGCTTGTTTTATCGTTGTCCCTACACTAACATATCCTATCTTTCTTATGCATGACTTTGGCTTTAGTAATAGATAGCGTACAGCAGGCAGCATCTCTTTTTGGTATATATAATTTTCTCTCTTTCCTCCAAGCATCTATGTATTCTGTCATGTACTACGCACTCATGGATGTTATACAACAGACATGCCCCGAATCTGACAATGCTGTCTCACTTACTTCAAAGCAAAACTATATCTGCATCATATAGCTAAGAAAGAGAAACAACAAATACCATCCTCGCGCGATTAGGTGCATCCCTGTCTATGATATATGTCTACTTTTCCTGAGACTTGTTTACAGATTTTACACATCAAGGCATATCATGCAAAAGTGTTCCGGATGGCCTGTACCGAATAGCTCATTCAGAGAACGGACATCTAACTTATTTGGCCAAGACTTCTATCTAGTAGAGAGCTTGGTAACTTGGTGTCTGAATCATCCATTTCAACTAAAGTATAAATAGATAGGCCATTCTCTAGCATTGATAGGCATCATAGCAATCTATATCGTCACTACTTTCTCTACTACCATGTTCCCAGCAGGTCAATTCCACCAACAAAGCTTTTCTCCAGTCAATAACAATGAAATCCAGTCATTACGCCAGCAAGTAGGACAGCTAGAACAGAGAGTTGCGGCATATATTCAGAGCCACAATACAAGCAGAGCTAGAAGTGATACTAAGAGCAATAGCAGTAGTAGTATGATGGTACGTATTTGTAGAAGCTTTACAAATCGACAGTTATTTTGCATGGGCTATTATAAACATCTCGTCAACTTTTGAATTGTTTATTAGGGCCTTCTGCAAGAAGCCTATTCCTCTGTATGCAAGCACCAAGGTCTCGCCTGGGATTATAGCCTACGCATAAATGATGAGCCAAACTCTACAATCATGAGTCAAGTTCTTAGGACAGTGACGGAGAGTCGAGATTACCAGCTTTTTAACTGGAGCACCCAGGCTATGAAGAGGGCGCTCAGGGTTTCTTTTTACAATAAGAAAAATTGGGAAACACAGCCGGACCACATAAATGAAGCTCGCCGACAAAAAAGCAAGAAACGAGCTGCGCGTGCAAGTGTAAGTTTATTTTCAACTTCTCTTTACAGCATGGATTCACAATAACATACAATATATATTCGGTTGACAGTTGGCGAACAAGCGTAAGAAAACGTACAATGCAAACAAGACCCATCCGGCACTGTCCTTGTATCAAGATCCCGGAGACATCTTTGTTGCAGCATGCATGTCCGATATTGAGGATAGTGAAGTGATCTCTCGTCCAGCTTGGAGATCCGATAATGTAAGGACTAGCATGAGATCACTCGTACTCTATTCATCTTGATATATGCAGCATAGTCTAAATCAGCTTTATAGGCAACACGCTTTCTACATGAGATAGACAAAATCCGCGAACCTGGCCACACATCCTCCGTGAACGACCTACAATAGAACTTAACGATCGAACATTAGATGAAAAAGTTCGTCATGGCCTTGCGCTCTGGACATATAAGAATTGAATAAAGCAGTTTTTTTATATGAAAGACGTGTTTCTTCAAAAGCTTCTTCTACGTGTATCTTTTTGCCGCTCTTTTTAATTATTTAGTATTCCGCTCTGCTCAATTCAATTTCGTCACCTTTTTCTCTTCTACCCACTTTTTTTTACGTTTGCTGTGCATCTCCAACTTATACTTTGAGCTTTTTTACTTGAACGGCCTCATCAGATTGTCACATCTTCGTGCTGAATGTGTCTTCCTTGAAGTCCTTCATACTAACACCGTCGCCTGAGCACCGTCACTTGAGCAACTTCACTTTCTTTCACTTCTGCCAATGAGATTGAGTTCACTTCACCAGCTATTCCTTCAACCTCTTTCATGTTACTAACCAGCTCGCTATAACCTCATCTATCTCATCCCTCCTTAGGCTACAGTGGTCCATGAAAACGAACAAGATGATGTACTATAAGGTAAGTTTAAGGGTGGGGGTTATAACAGCGTGGAGCAATAGAGTATAGGACGTATTTTAATGGTTATACTTTTTCTCTTTTTTTTATTAGGAAATCTCTATGTACATCGCTGTAACAAGAATCCCTTAGTACTGCTGCTTTTTGAATACCATCAGCATGTGTAGTTTATTGAATAGTTTCTATATGGCTTTTCTTTTGTATTTTTTTCCCCTACTATTTTTTGTATACTATTATTCCATCCTTTTTTTACTACCTGTGCTGACGCGTCACCGTCAGTGCCGTGTGGTCTAATAAAGCACTATCATTGGCTATATGCACGTATGAGCAATATACTATATGCATGTGTGAGCAATTTTGAGCAAATGAAAAGGGGTGTATGAGTGGTTTTTGAGCAAATAGAATTGGATAAAGGGAATGGAAGTTTGTTTCTCCCAACGAATCATTAGCAAGCCTTAATGCACAGGAAGCCCCGAACTCGCCAATGTCACTGTGCCGCTTAAACATCTCCCCAACCAGTAAGAAGCTATGAATGGCATGCAGGAGACGTGTATCACCCGTAAACAAAACGGTCATTCAGTGTACTCTGAAAGTACTCTGAAAGCCATCATGAAAGCACTCTGAAAGCACTCTGAAAGTACCGCTTTCAGTGTGCTTTCAGTTCCTCTGAAATCGCTTGCCAACTCCAGTGACAGAAATCGAAGGCATGTGACTTTTTGAGGATGGTTGGCTCCTCGAGCAGAGCAAGAAATGACCATACGCATATCCGGCTTACGGTTTTCTATATTTTCTAACATACCTGTTTCCCCATGCTTAATTCCCCTTATTACTTAAAGATATCTCGCAATCTATTAATCCCCACACAAAACTCCCTTTATTGATGATTAAGTCTTATAAATTAATTATAACATAACTACACTAGGTCAAAAAAGTGTCCCAATGATTGGGACATTTAATCTCTAAATTATCACTGATACTAGATCTAGTGTTTGAGCTAATTTGGCACTAGATCTAGTACCGTGTTTAACCTTTTAGTCTCACCTAATAAAATTGCGCATAACATCAGCAAAACGCGAAAAGACAGTAAAGCATCATAAAAATTATTCTGCAGTAAAAAAATAATATTTACTTAGTACATTCATTCCCAATTCGAGTCAGAAGATCATGCCGAAAGACATTTCACATCACGCTCCGGGATCATTCGTGTCCTTCTTACTAAGAGCGCTTCAGACGACCAGGGACGCCATAGTGTTAAGAACGATGAAGACAAATAAGGAACGCTTGTATGGAACGGTCTCCTCAGTTGAAACCATCGGTAACTCGGTTGTGCTCGGCATTCGCGTTGTTAGTTTTGAGGGGTCAATCTACAAGATCAAGGCAGGCAATGTCACATGCGAAAAAAAACCTGTCTGGGGAGGATGAAAGTCCTGCTGGTATTGTTTCTGGGATGCAAACAGGAGATACAAGTGCCCTTGTAGATTTGGGTATTGACTATGAGTCGGCGAGTGATGAATCCAGTGACGAAGGAGAATTGGTTGAAGAGCACTTGCAGGAAGGGGACATTGAAGAAGAAGAAGAAACTTGGATCAGTGAACGTGTAATGATCGACAGGCGTTCTACAAGGCCGTCATACAAGGAAGCTGCCATTTTGAATGTGGCCAATTCCATCTTTGAGATGCCTCTTACTTTCTTTAAGAGGTTCCTCCCAATGATGTATATCACGACACATTGCATTCCTGCTATCAATGCCCAAGCCACTGCCATAGATGTCCCAAACTGGCGCGAACTTACCCCCACTGAGTACTTCCTTTGGATTGGACTTTGGAGTATTATGGCATGGCTCCCCTGCAGTGACAGAGGCTTTTATTGGAGAACACATCCAACGATATTGGTTCCTTCTCCCCTTAACTTTGGACAATGGATGTCAAGACGCCAATTTGACGCCATTCTTGCAGCTCATACACTAGAGCATCCAAATATTATGCAATCAAGACGAGCCGAAGATCCTTTGATCCCTATTCGTGCATTTGTTGACGAGTACAATGCAAATCTGGTTGATGCTATAGAACCTGGAAGCGTGTTGACAATTGATGAGAGTATGAACTGATGGGTTGGAAAGGTTTCGCGAATGCCCAATGTCAAGAAGATCATTTCCAAACCCCATCCTGTTGGTCAAGAATTTTAAACACTTACTGATTCAACGACCAACATCATTATTCGTCTCGATATCAGCGAGAAAACATTTCAGTAGAAAAAGTTTGGTGATCAAGGTGCTGTCATCTCCACTGTTTTGCGCCTCTCCGAACCTTGGTTTGCGACTGGAAGAACAGTTCTTGCTGATTCCTGGTTTGGAACTCCTACATGTGCCGCTGTTCTTTAATAGCATGGGCTCTACAGCATTATGGCAATGAAGAAGAGAGCACACTGGCCACGCAATGTACCTCGTGATTTGCTGTCTCAACTTGGGGAGGAAGCTGGATCTTCAATTTCGCTGGTTGGAACCATCAATGAGGTCCTTATGGCCATCTGTATTCTTTGTGACAGAATACCGTAGTGCGTCATCAGCACTTACAGCACAACAACACTGGGCTCAGAGGTGACTCATGTCATGAAGCGGGGAAACCAAAGCTATCTTGCGACCTTCTGTCGTCCAACTGTTTTTGACGACTACAATGCTAGAAAAGGCGCAGTAGATATCAACAACAACAACCGCGATAACATGACATCATACCATGATATTATTCGCACACGTTCCTGGGAGATCCGAGCCTTTTCTTTCTTTTTGGCTTTAGCAGAAGCAAATGCTTTTCTTGCATGGCGATCATTCGGACCACCAGAGAAATGAAACATTACTCACTTCGCATTTCGAGAGCAGCTCTGTACTGAGATGATATTCGAATATCAATCAAGTGTAGAAATGGCAACAGAAACCGAAGAACAACAGCAGCAGGACTAAGAGAATGAAATACATGATCTGCTATCTATTGGCCAACGCGTTGTCAAGGCAACTGGCAAAAAGTATTCTCGCCAGTGGATTTGCCAATTCTGCAAAGCAAAAAGCACGTTGTACTGCAGCTACACTCCAACAAAGGGTCTATGCAAAGGTAGTTGTTATAGAATTCACCTACAAGCAAAACAAATACAACATCAATGATAAAGCTTATATAGAATAATTTTAATTGTGCCATTCTACTATTCTATCATCTTTTTTCACCTCTTTTCTTTTGTTTTGAAGAATATAAACAGTCCCGAAGTAGACACTAGATCTAGTGTATAAATTACCACCTGTTACCGACCGAATTGAAAGATGTATAACAAAGCAAACAATATGTTCTGAAACATATCCAATGACATATAGGTACATCATGGCCCTGTGCTGTATATATTGAAATATTAGGAAAAAATAGCGAAAACTGCAACTGCTATAAACACTCAAAGGAGACACTAGATCTAGTGTTTGGTGTACAAAGGTACTCATTAACTACTTTCTCACTTTTCTATTGATATAGTGGACCAATCAGTGTGAAACTTTGTATACTAGATGCTGGGCGTATATGCAAGCGGACTTTAGAAAACAAAACTGAGGGGCGGAGTGTTAAAGGAGCATGATCCATTTTGTATAAAGCTATCATTAGGACACTTTTTTGACACTTTATCAGGAGTTTTAATTTCAAGCCACAAAAAGGATTCTTAACAAGGACACTCCACTTTTTATGTTTTGATCCTTTTTCTTTCACCTTTTCTGCTTCATTTAATGTAAGTTACATATTATTTGCTCTACTTTTGGTGAAGTTACAGTACAGAACCTTATGAGATATCATTAGATGAAACCTCTTTCAGCTACCCAGCACCAGTCTGTTGTCCAAGGCCTACAGAAGAAGCTATCTATACGTCAAATTGCTAAAGCAACGCGTATAGGCAAAAGCTCTATCCAACGAACTCGAAAAAATGTTGTTACTATATCAGGAATCACTAAGAATGGTAGACCTTCAAAGCTGGGACAGCATACAAGGAAACTTTTGGCTAGAGAGTTCAAGTCTGGTAACCTTAAGAATGCTCCCCAAGGCTCTAAATATATTCAACAGTACTATGGTACCACAGTAACTCTAGAAATAGCTCAAAATATACTATGTAAAAGTGGCCTTAAGGCTTTCAAGAAACCAAAGAAGCCAGCCATTAGTGAGAAAACAGAAAGTAACGACTTAAGTGCACCAAAGAGCATCAGCACTAGACTATTGAAGATTGGAAAAAGGTGGTCTGGTTTGACGAAACAAGAATCAATCGTTTGGAAGTGATGGTGTCGTTTATGTATGGCTCGATCCAAATATAAGGCTGACAAGAAACCATGTTAGACAGACAGTAAAGAATGATGGACGAAGAATCATGGTCTGGAGCTGCTTTTCCTGGGATGGTGTTGGCTATATATGCGACATTGGTGACAAGGATATAGACAAGAACGATTACCTAGCCATTCTGGAGTCTGACCTGATGCAATCCTTACACCACTATGATATGAATAAGGATGAGACCATCTTTATATAAGATAATGATCCCAAACACAAGTCAAAAGTTGTTATGGACTGGCTATATCAGCAAGCATTCCAAGTTATGAAATGGCCTGTATAGTCTCCTAATCTCAATCCAATTGAAAACATGTAGTCTATATTGAAAAGGATGCTTATAAATAAGTATCCTACCCTAGCATCAAATAGAGATGAACTGTTCCAGAGAATTGGTAAATGCTGGTATAGCATTGATGCAACAGAGTACTAAAAATATATTAACTCTGCCTAATCGAGTGCAGCAAGTTATAGAAGCAAAAGGATTATGGACATCATAGTAAAAAGAATTGTACCTTAATAAAACATGAAGATTTTTGAAAGTATTAAAAAAGTATCTCAATGATAGTTTTAAAGAAAAGAGCTCCTGCTCCTTTAATACTTCGCCCATCATTATATTATTTTGAAGTTTGCTTGTGCATATTCATACCATTTAATATACAAAGTTTCATATTGATTGGTTCAGTATATCAAGAGGAAAAAGAGAAAGTATCCAAATGTCCCAATCATTGGGACACTTTTTTGACCTAGTGTATTAGATGTTATACATCAATAATTAATGTTTAATTTGTATGAAACACTTATGTTTCTAGCAGATATATTAATTGGGATATCTAATTTACTTTTAAGTTTTTAATTTATTAAATAAATATAAATAGTAAAATACTAAAACATTTTTTTAAAAATATCATTTTACTATCTATTCATATATTTGAAAGATTTTCAATCTTTCTAAATATATCCAGACGCAAAAATAAAAAAAAGAAATTTATTTCAATTTTTTTTTATTTATTATTATTATTATATATAAAAAGAAAAACAATTTCTTTCTTCTTCTTTCTATCTGGTAATATATCCAAGATTTATAATTTTGAGATATATTTTAATATGTCAATAATTGTTATTATTTTTGCTATTATTGTAGTAGAGGAGGAGGAGAAAAAACAATTTTGAAAAGGTAAAAAAGAAAAACAATTTGTTTTTATTTTTCTTGGCATTTATAAAACATTTAAGAAAATCAAAAAAATTAAAAATTTCATTTGAATCCATAATAAATTTATATTTCTCAAATTAGAGTAAATAATTGTTATTGTTTAATTCCCATTATTATTTTTATTATTATTATGTCATACTAGAGAGAAACATTTCTAATTTTTTTAATATTAATGCTTTTTTCTTTTTTCTGTTTTTAAAATGATGATGTCATTTTAAATTTTATTTAGATTTTAAATAATTTTAAATCCCAATTTTTATCTTTATTTTAATTGGTTCATTTGTTTATAATAATAACTCCGACCTTATAAAATTATTGGGTGCTTGGTATTCTAAGGTTCCAATTAATGTCTTATATTTCTCAGAGCTATTATTAAAATTTCCCTGTTGATATTCGATTATACCGTTACCTATGGTAGAAACCATGAATAATTCCAACCCATAGATAATTATTATATTTCCCTTGTCACCATAGCCTCTTTCCTATTATTATCATTTCAAACTGTATTTCTGTTTTTCACACCGTATATGATCTTGCGTTATATTAAAGAAAAGGGCCGAGAAATAAAGAAGAGGCATCCAGAGTTTTCAGACAAAAAGATTAGACAAATTGATTTGTGAAGAGTGTGGATAGCCGCCCTAATTTGTATTTCTTTTACTGTATTGGCAACTTCCCCTTTTATTTTACCTACCATCAACCCTAGTTTTCTTGAACCCTTTTCCCTACATCTACCCTGATATCTACCCGAAACCTCGTTGTAACCCTTCTCTGTTGCATCATATCCTACCCTTTTGCCCTTACCTATTTCCTCTTTTACCTTTTCTTACATACACCTTTTCCGTCAGCTCAAAACACCACACATGTCTAGGGATCCGCACGGTTCGGTTCGGTTCGGTTCTTGAAGGGAACCGAACCGAACTGTCTAAAGCAAGAACTGAACCGACTAGAACTGACGAGAACCGTAGAACCGAAGAATCGAACCGAAGAACCGAACCCATCATATATATAAAAAAGGCAAGATTCGGTATTTTTAAATGAAAGCTGATGTGTGTGTTCAAATGTCGCGGTATACTTGAGTACTGCAGTAAAAAAGAAAAGTTTATTATTGTACATTGAACAGCGATCTCAAAATGAATAAGAGAAACAGAATGTAAACATTCTTATACGATATGGGTCATTGCATGGTTAAAAGATTGAAGCACAGTTTTTATAAAAAAAAGTGGACCTTATAGTACTAACTTAGAGCGACTTAGTATTACTAGTACAATATGTTATCGTAACATTAGAGGAATTGAACCACAACTGGCAGTACATACAGCTACTGTGTCTCTACGCGTGTATAGTGTCTCATAAAAGGCAAAGGATAAATGGATAATATAATTCTGTTATGGGCCCCAGGATGCACAATCTTAGATGGAATGCACAAACTTGATAAAACTGATTGAGAAGCCATGCTAAATCTAGTAAAGTAGTACGTCAGGAGAAAAAGGCATTGTGGGTAGCAAAATAGAGGAGCAAGTAATAATGCGCGTCATGGGCAGAGAAAGCAAGCTGCCATCAGAAGAAGTGTTTTTTCTCTTCTCTTCTTTACTATTTTTCACTCCCTTCTGCTTTTGCAGGTTTTCAATAAAGTATAGCTCGCAAATACACTACTTTGTGGTCTTTTCAGAATAACATTGTTCATAACTTCCAATATAGCCTACTTATACTAATTACCAAAATCTCTGATTGCAATCTTCTGCCTCTCGGTTCTTCGGTTCTAAGTATACAGAACTGGTTCGGTTCTTGGTAGGAACCGAACCGTATTTCTCGGTTTCGGTTCGGTTCGGTTCCGGTTCTACGGTTCTGATACGGATCCCTACATGTGTCAATTCGGGGGGTCGACTGGGATATTCAAAGAAACAAGACTATGTCGTGCACTAAATAGATACACTAAATATCAATCAGAAAATATTCAAGTTCATTTCATCATTAGGAACATTCTCAGTCAGTGGCTTAGCGGATGAGAACCCTATGGTATAGCTCAGATAAGTTCAACAGCTGTGGCAGTATAGCAACCTAAGAGGACAAGTCGCAGTCACACAGATTTTATCACAATCTATACAAGTATAACTTATACTAGATAGTTAAATGTGGCTTTAGCTACTATAGCAATAAATAAAATCATATTTCTTAGAGCTTAAGATAAAATTAATGTATGGTGATATATTAGTTTTTTCTCAATATAGCAACAAGGAATTTTACTATGTGACGGTCAATTTTGGCTGAAAAAAAACATACTTATTTATTAACATAAAATTTGCTAAAGCAAATTTTATTATTAATTCATGTTTTATTTTTCTTAAAAAACACTGCTGGTTTATAATCTAATCATTTTAGAGAATTAATTTATTACTAAGTTAACAATAGTGGGAGTATAAAAGTGTACTCTATTGAATAATATAATAAAAAGCTATATTATCTATTAAGAAACAAATATAATAATAGTTGAAAAAACCATATGATATAAAAATGTAAACAAATAATGGATATTAATATTATTGTATTAAAATATAAAATAATAAACTTTATAAAACAATAATATATTATATAAATATATCAACATCTACCTGCCTCGCTTCACTCAGCTGAATGAGCCCCTTTGCTGCGCTCCGGGTCATTCGATGGATTGGATGTTTCATGGGGGTTCCCCCTAGACCCCTAAGGTAGGGGTTCCCCCTACACCCCCCTTCTAAACCTAACCAAAGCTCGCTTCGCGAGCTTATTTATTGCTATGACTACATATAACCCTAAACGTTATCATTATTGCTATGACACGAAACCCTACTACACATTGGTTTGTCAAATTAAAAGGGACGACAGAGGAACTTTTGACTGGTATTTCACTATTAATGCGAGGATAACTTATTTGTTGCTATCGACAGCTCTTATATATTTTTGAAAGTTCATCAATGTGTCCACTTTCATTTGAACATTGTGGTAGATTATTGCTGCTTGTTGTAACTAGCTAAAAGGTGACGGCAGCTTCGCGTAGTTCTATATCTTATTGTTTCGCGTCAGATCTACTTACGAAAGATACCGTGAAGAGGTAAGAATATTCTATTGTATATTAAATGATAATAAGTGAAAATAAGAAATTAGAAGCAAAAAGAAAAAGAGCAGAAAAGGGCTTAAGGTGATGGAGGTGGAAATGTGGTAATTGTTGTTGTGGGAGAGGTTGGTGGTGAATTTACAGCTGGTTCAGGAACAGAGGCCGGCGGATGTAAGAGAGCTTTTTAGTAGACGATGTTGGTGGTTTGTAGTGGTCCAGACCCTGAGAGATCGATGGCAATGCGAAGTTTGTTAGGTTCAGTTGCCCGAGATAGCGCAACATATAGTTGGCTATAAGCAAAGACATCTTCTACAAGGCGGACACCGACATATTGCAGGGTTTGCCCTTGCGCTTTGTGGATGGTCATAGCAAAGGCAGGGTGGACAGGGAATTGGCGGCGGCAGAGGATGAAGGGATAATCTCCTTCCATTGTACATATATAGATATATGGAAGGAAAAATTCCAGGCCACGATGCCGTTAGTCAATTCTTTTCACGGCAATACACCGATCAAGAAGCCTTGTCACGAATAATTTTGTGCCATTGCATAGGCCGGCGTCGGGATCCAAGTTGCGCATGAGCACTACAGGTATGCCAGGCTTGAGCTATAACGTATGGCTAGGTATGCCATTAGTGCTGAGATTGTTTAAAAACTCGACGGGATAGTTAACCACTGCTGCTTCTGGGTCATCAGTGTCTATGATATGGTCATTGGCAGCATAATCGCGCCCTTCACCTGGGAAAATACCGTAGGCTGCCTCGTTAATCGCATCGCATCGACGTCGACGTTTTTTGCTGCCAATATGGCACGAGCGTTGAAATCTTCAGGTTGCGGCTGTGGATTGCATATGCTGGGATATATAGTGTCTATAAGACCCATGGTGTCTGCTGCATCCATACGCCATTCCTGAGAAATTTCTACGCTTTCTGTATATGGAGCACGTCCATCGCCAATGGCAAGAAGTGTCTCAGCAAATGCGGGAGCAGCAGGACCAGTGTGACGTACACGCATGTTGATAGTCAAATGCAATACTTGAGCATCACTCCAAAAAGAAGCAGAACGGATGCAATCACCAACAATTTCGGACCGAGTCCCTTTCTTGACGACGGGCAGCAACTGGTGAAAATCACCACCAAAAACGACAACTTTTCTACCAAAAGCAACATTGCACAGGCAAGGGTCAACGGCACCCATGACATCACGAAGTGACCTGTCAACAGCTTCGAAATTCCATTTGCTGCACATAACAGCTTCATCCCAAATGATAAGAGAGGTACTCTGTATCAAGTGTGCATGAGGACCACTGAGACGAACATTGCAGGAAGTGGACGCGTCTGCATTCAATGGAATCTCGAAGTGGCTATGTACAGTGCGCCTGCTGGGAAGCAGGATTGTAGCAATGCTGGAAGAAGCAATAGGCAGTGCAATCATGTCGCGGGAGCGCGTATGGCTCAGAAGCGTCTTGAACAGCTGAGACTTGCCAGTTCCTCCAGGTTCATTCACAAAAAAAACGCATGGCTTATAATCGTCGTCAGGTCAGCTGATGGCAGTAGATGGTGTCAAAGGCGTGTCGTTGATCGTTGTTTAATGTTGGCAACAGCGTCTGAAGAAGATGTCGCTGCTCTTCCTGATCGTACTCACACCATTCGACAATCTCGAGTGCTTCCAAAGGAGGCAACAGATCAAGTTCAGTAACAAACTCTTGAGGGAGAGAAGGGATTCTGACAGACGATGACTGGTTGCTTGTAAACGTGACTCGATGTCACCAAGTGCTCTTTGGTAAACCTGGTCTAGTTGATCGGGTGTCAGTTTAGCCTCATTTGGCACAGAGAGCGACCTACGCATCTCAAAAAAGTAGTCGTTGGCCATTCGATCGCGATAGGTGTTTCATAAGGACAGCAGATCAGTAGGCGAGCAACTGGTAAGTATGGGAACTAATCATTAAATATAGATTTATATTACTAGTATTAATTTTGAAATTATTTATTAATTAAATATAATTTATAAAACATTTAATTTAATATTTAAAATCTGATATTATTTTTTATAAACTATTTTATAATTAAATCTTTTTCGTTAAAGTCTTTTTCATTAACCCAGAAATTTTGAGATTCATCATAATCCTTCCACTTTACTAAAAATATGTAATCATTATCATTTAATTTATGTTCTAATATGTTTTCTATTTCATAAAAGTTGTTATTTTTATTTATATCTCTAATTAAATTTATATTTATTCTTCTAGCACTTTTTCCTTTTTTTCTCTTTTTCTTATTTATATTTTTATATTCGGGAAAATCAATTTCTTCTATTTCATTATTATAATTATTACTATCAATTATATTTTCAGTATTTTCTAAATTTTCATTATCTATTATCATTTCATTATTATTTATATCTAAATCATCAATTTTTTTTTGTATTTCTGATATATATTTTATTTTATCTAATTGTGTTATTTCATTATTTAATACTATATCAATTAATTTATTATCTGTAGGAAACTCAAAATTGTTTTCTATCCTTAACTTATGATGATCTTGTGTTATAATATTAAATGTTTCTGTAAATATTTTTATATTTTTTAAAAGAAATGCTACTTTCATTTGTAAATTAATATATTTATAATCATCTGTTTTTAAAGTAGAATTATTATTTGAAAATCTTTTAAATGTATTTCCTAATTCACAAAATTGATTTTCTATACTTGACCTAAAAGAACCAAATACATCATTATAATGCTTTTCTTATTTATTTAAATTTTCATTAGGCTCTTTCCTAATTGGATAAAAGAAATTATAATCATTTAGTTCTATATTTTTATTTTTACACAATTTTTCAAGTTGATTTATAAATAATGTATAACCGCCATCAATAGCAATAACATCCCTTTTATTAATTTTATTATAAATTTTCATATTTAGAAACATACCTCCATCACTACTCACACCACATAATTCACCAGTGTTGGCATTTCTGATGGCCCCTTTTTCCGACAGTGTCGGAAATGGGGGTTACCGACGTCGGAAATGGGCCGTAAATGATTTCCGATGTTAGTAATGTCGAAATTTATAAGGGTGATTTTCGAACTATGAATAAAGAGTAATTTTATATTTTAGGACACACATTGACGTTAAATAAGTAATGTTATTTGTATGATATCTGTATAGAAATCGTTAAAAACAGTCAGCAATTCATGCATAGTGTATCTTGGCTGCAGTCTATATTGACCACAGCATGAAGTCCATATACCATATCGATAATCTCTCAAACATAGATCACAATTGAGTCAGCTTCGTTTCAATCTAGTTTATCTGAGTTGAGCGCATTGTACCTGTCAAAGAGCGGATACCAATCTCAGCACTGATAAAGGTGAGACTTCGCCAAACAAGGAACACACCGATCAAGGCATAATGACTCTTTACAATCAGAAGACAACGTCCATTATCTTGACCGCCAAACTCAACCTTCCCATCCTTCTTCATCTTCACAACATCCGAAATCCTGCATGTCCGCGATCCATTCATCAGTTCATCCAAACGGAAGTCTAGACAGCATCTTCAACAGTATATAAAGGGTTGTGAATTCATTTAATAAAAATCATCTCATATTTGACTCTCACTGTATTTCATATTGTCTTTTATTTTTACCTCTTTTCTTTTATTATCTATCCACAACCTACGTTTATCACAACAATTCATCATCAACTACGTACACCACATTTCCATCTTTAACTTCATATTTTTACAAGAACCTACTACATTCCGACATGTCCAACAACGCTGAACGTACTAGCTTAAACTCTTCATCGTTAACTGCTTCTCGAGCTCCATTGGCCGGCCGTAGGGCTAATACCCTTACATCAAGATTTTTTGATACCTTTGATCAATTCAAGAATGGAAAGTGGATGTCGGACAAAAGTGCAAAATGCAAGGCTTGTCTTGAACGTAATCCACAAGGAGCAAAAGAATTTAGCAACACAAAAAAGAAGACATTGGAAAAGCATCTAAGGGTATGTTTTATTTAGTTGTCTAATAATCAAGTGCTGCTTTAAAAACAACAATCAGTGGGCACTAGAAGGTTGTTATTGTGCAAACATATACATGTAGGAGTGCCCTTATCTTTCGGATAAAGACAAGGCGGATCTTTGTCAAATGGAAGATATCGTTCTAGGTGATGATGTTTTTCCAGATGATTCGATTAGTCAAGCATCAAGTTACTCAGAGACATCGGTTCAAAGAAGAAGACTCAACCAAACCTCCATTGCCAAGTACGGTTCCTTTGAGAACCCAGATTGGTTGGCATTGTTCCATAGGAAACTTTTACTTGCCACCGTTTCTGCTAATTTGCCCTTCCGTTGGATTGAGAATCCCAGAGTTCGTGATGTGTGTGTTCATTTGAATAGTCGTATCCAGGTAATGCTTTAACTTTTTATACTCACTGAGTGACTAAGCTTGAAAAGCTTTTAACCTAACAGGAGTTTTTTTATCATCTTAGTTCAAACCTAATGGATTGCCATCTTGTAAATATCTCGGAAACAAAATCTTGAGCGCCGTTGCCATTTAAGCAAATGCATCTATCATCGAGGAAGCCCAAAGATCTCAAGGTGTGACCCTTACTTGCGATGGTTGGAAAAATGTATCCAAGGAGTCAATCCTAGATGTGGTGCTTAACACGGCTAAGGGAAGCAGCGTGGTCTGGGATGCCAAGGATATATCTGGTGAGATCTCAGGAACTTTAGAGGTCAAGAGTAAGCTTGAAAGCTTGCTGTTTGATGCCGCCGAAAAGATCCCTGAAAACAATATCCAGGTGATCGTAGTCGTTACAGATTCGGCAAGTGCATATACTACTGCTTGTTCACAATTGCGCCGCGTCCACCAATATATCGTTTGGCTTCCGTGTTTTGCCCATCAAATGAATCTTTGTATCGCAGACATGTTCAAGGCCTTTACTTCGCTGAAGGACTACGTAGCCCAAGCCGTCAAAGTTATTGAAGCGTTCAACTGCTCCCCATATTTGACGCGAAAACTTAAAGATCATCAGACCGGTGCACCGCAACGACGTAGAGTTACCTTGCGACAACCTGCAAGTACCTGATGGAACAGCCATTTTGACGCTTTCAGAAGCTTGTGTAATACACAGATTGCATTGAAGGTACCCATTTTAATTCATAGTAATCCACGGTCAACTCGAACTTAATGCAACAAGTTACTAATTCATAGATATCTTTAAGCAGCATACCATCTTGTCCTTGGAAGAAACGATGGATACTCGCTTGCCACCTGAAGTACCAAATATTATCAAGGATGAAACTTTCTGGGTATATGTACAAGGATTGCAATCAAATGGTCCAGCCTTTTGCCACCAGCCTCGATTGTTTGCAAAGCGACCAAGCAAGGCTGTATCATATTGTTCATCAGTTTGCAAGTATCATCCCACACATCGTTGCAAACGACTTTGTTAAGACGTTACCGCAAGAACAGTTGGGTGCCTTTATCAGTCGATTGAAGCGACGCTAGTATCAGTGGGAGCAGCCACTTTTGCTTCTGGCATTGTACCTAAACCCGAATTATCGTCTCAACAATATTAACACTTTCCTGGATCCTTTTCACGGAGACACCGAGAACCGAGGCGTATCTGTTCTCGAGCTTGGCTTGTGGGCTGCGCGATACTTTTCTATGTGGACCAGACAAGAATCTCAGAGTATGATGGCGCAAATACAAAGGTACCATGAGTAAGAATACCCATTCAGTGCAAAGATGGCCAAGCAATTCCCATCAATAGAGCGATATTGGGCTATGATGGAGCAAGCCAACCATGAGTGCAAGGATCTGGTATTCGTGGCTCGCTGCGTGCATTCAATTGGCGTCAACTCAGCTTCCTATGAACGCCTGTTTAGCGATATGGGATTCATCCACAGCAATCGACGAAACGAACTTGGGTGGGAGAAGGTGCTCAAAATTGCACAAGTCCGAGCCATGCTACGAAAAGAAGATGCGCACATGCGACGGATGCGCACTGAAACACCCACGCCCACTGCTCGACCCATATTACAGCAGATGGAAAGTAGTCAACGTTTGTATATAGAGGGCAGCATGGACAACATGGACGAACAGGAGCCTGACGACGAAGACATGCATGAAGAAACCATAACTGGACATGTCGACGAGGAAAGTGCCGCTGTTTTGGCGTCCAGATGGAACGTTTTGGCGAACGAATGGTTCGAAATATTGGATGGAGAGGGTCAAGATTCTTGCCAAGACCAAGCGAGTGATGAAGTTCATCCAGCCGAAAATAAGAGATACAAGTGGAAGCTGGAATCGCTGTTTCTGCCTGGTTTGCCTCCACTAGAAAGCTTCGAATAATGTTTTGTTATAGTTTTTTTGATAAATATATATTCTTTATACTGTATTTCCAACATTTCCGACATTTCCGACATTTACAACGGTCGGAAACTACGCTGTCGATTACCGACGTCGGAAACGCAACGCTGTAATTCACTATCTGAAACTGTAATAACCGTCCTAGGAACAATGATTCCACAATGAAAAGAATACTAAACTAAAATTTGCGGCGCCCAGTGTTTTTGATATGGCCGCAAACCACAAATCCACGCCGCAAATTATGCCTGTACAGCTAATGACTTTTCCACTCATAGAGAAAGTAGCTGAGTGTGCCTGAATAAGCCTAACCCTTCGTTCCCATTTCCTATTATCTGTGCAAATAAGCATGTCTTTCAATATACATCAAAAGCGTAAACAAACAACAAAAGCCTATCGATTCTTAGATAAAGGGAAGAAGCTTATCAGATTGACAAGCACGGTCAATAAGTCAACTGCAAGTGATATAACTACGCCATTCGAAATTCGAGCATCATCACTGCCAGCCATTTCTTCTCTATCTGACGGATGGTCAACTGATGATGAGGTGGACGAAGTTGACTATCAGTCAAGACGTCAGACTGCAGCTGTTAAGCGTGCAGTACGCTAGTCTAGCCTTTTTCCTTCGTTGCTCAAAGCCTATAGAGAAGGGTATAAGCAAGCATAGGTCGCAGAGGCACTCGAGCCTGCCACCCATAAGATGTGTGGTTGTGCTGCTGATAAAAAAGCCCACAAGGCTGTCACCTGTATCTTTAAGTGCGGTAAATATTGTTTTTAGGATATTTTCGCAAAATTTAACACCCTTGTCTTATCTAGGTATTCGACAGTTTGACATCGAATACTGCAAGTCGTGCCCTGACTATGCTTTGCCTTTGGTGCTAATGCGCAGTCATATGATTCCTCTGACGCCAAAAGCCCCCAGCCATGCAGTGCATATCAAGTTGAGGCAGACAATCCACAATTTGCATTACATTTGCCGCGTCTCCGTGCACAATATTGCAAAATGGCTACAAGCAGATTTTGAGCAAGAGGTATTACTTTTTGTAGGGCAATCTTTCATCTAGCGAGCTTTTAAATATACTTTTGTTTTTTAGGTTCCTGCTTCTCTCAAGTCTCGCTTGAACGATGTGCTGCCTATATTTGGCAGAATACTTCTAAGCTTGAAAAAGCAGTTGAGAGGAGAGTTTGGTGTAGAGAACAATATCTGCCCAGGTTGCAGATACGTGGTACTGTAGTGATTTAACTTTTTAATTTGAAGATATACAAAAGTATGTCTACTTATTTTTACCGTGGGTCCGCTGAAGTCCTCACAGGTCCAGCGGGTCTCGAAAATTCTGGGGTTTTTTCTTATAAAAAAACCCCAATGACCGAGCTAATAAGTGCATTTTTAACCCTGAGGTCCTCAGCCATTTTACTCACTTAACCAGCATTGAGCTCTTGTGTCTTGTCGGAGGACGTGCATGATCGATGCTTTTTGAATGACCTTCGTATACATTGATCAATCTGATCGATCATGGTAATAATTAGACTAATCGATTTTTTCTGTTCATGAAAAAATAAATTGTTATTCTTTCTACTGTATCACTCTCAAAGAAAAGTGTTCTTTCTTGATTTTTATAGAATACATAGAATACAACAAACTAAATATTGGCATAACAGATTTATTGACATTTAGAAATCTACTTTGTCTACTTGTTCCCACAACTTAACATTCTTGCTCATCCAATCCAGGGATTTCGGTTTTATGACTCCTCCAGCACACCATTCAGCCTTTGGGTGCTTTCGCCAGTATTCTAACATAGCCAAAGCACGCTGCTCATCCTGCTGTAAACCATGGCACTCGATAAACGCGTCGATACCTTTTACTATTTGTTGCCTGCGATACACCCATTTTGCCTTGTCTCCACGCCATTTTTTCCCGTAATCAGCCTCCAGCTTTTTGATGGCAGGTTTTCCGGATAGCCCATAATGCCATTCGCGGTGTAAATCCGGGATGCTCGTGACGTTTTCGCTCATCCTGTACTTTGGCATTTAGCTGCTTGAGGATGTCGTGGCCGGGGCTACCATGGTTGTATTTGGTGGAGACGCGGGCGAGTTAGCAGGGATAGGACAAGATGATGATGCAGTGGTAGTTGAAGCGGCATTAGTGGCGGATTGGTCAAAAGCGGGATGGGATGATGATGTAGGAGAGGCGGCAAAGGTAGGATGTGATGTTGATGCTGTTGTAGAAAGTGCAGCTGCCTGCGATTGCTGTTGTGCGTTCCATTGCACCGTGATAGTCAGTCGTCCGTTTGCCAGATCACCCATGAATTGATTCATGGTTCTATTTTGTTCTTCGACCGTTCGAGAAAGGACAGCTAGTTTCTGTGAAAGATCGCGATACATTTCGCGCATGTAATTGTGCAAAACTGGCATCGACTTCTGCAAAGTGAGCTCCTCGGGTGGTGGTGCCGTTTCAATGGCAGTCTTCAACATACTAAAAATAATCAAGGTACGATTGGTAAATAACTCATATATATATAATCGCACCATGTAATAACCTCTTTAATGATATTTCAATTACTTACAGTTTGAAATCCAAATAATCTTGATCGCTGAACAGAGGCTGCTTCCAAACAGATAAATCTGGGTGTCGCTCCATCATTAATACTGAATCTTACAAAAAGGTCCTTCGAAGAACACGCAGCATCTGAAGGAATCCGTCTGCCGCAACACTTTTGTCTCCTAGTCCTTGATCGATCTTTTCTTGCCACTCTTCAATCCACGGGAAAACTTTACAGAGCAAAGCTTCTCGAGGCTGAACGCTATCGCGCGGTAGCCAGAAATTTTTACCGTTGGCATCGAAAGCTGCCATCGCGCGCAATAATCGCCGTGGTAAGTTGGTCAAGTACGATCCCTCCATGGAGTCAGTGGTCCATCTTCCAGCACGTCGAATTGCCGAATCACCAGCTTCACCCAGATCTGCCATTTTACTACCGGATTTTCTACCAGCATGTGTAATGGCTGTTGAGTTGATCCTACATGCTTCGAAAGCCTTAGACAGAGCCTTGTAATGCGCAGGCTGGGTGATGTTCTTGGTGAGATCGCTGTTGTCGGTCTTGCATAGCTTGATGTTATAC